>NC_045732.1:84045731-84248662 GCF_009834535.1 Camelus ferus | reverse complement strand
AATATACCACATCTTCTTTATCCAGTCATCTGTTGATGGACATTTAGGCTGTTTCCATGTCTTGGCTATTGTAAACAGAGCTGCTATGAACCATTCTTGTGATTTTAAGTCATTTTTTATTATATACTTAATTCTTATTAGAAACTAAGATTTGGGGGGGTATTTCTTATTTTCTTCTTTCATTTGCCTATTATTTTGTATCTTTGCACAATATTCTGCTTTTTTTTTAAGTTCACATGGAGGTTTTTTCAGCTTTATTGAGGTACAATGGACAAAATTATAAGTGAACAGCGTGGTGATTTGATATATGCATATATTATAAAAGAATTCCAACCATTGAGTTAATTAACACATTAATTATCTCACATATTTACTCTTTTTTGTTAAAAAAAATCCTTGGTATCTACTCTCTTTGCAAATTTCAATTATACAACACAGTGTTATCAACTACAGTTACCATCTTATACATTAGATCTTCAAATTTCATTCATTTTATAACTGAAAGTTTGTACCCTTTTACCAGCCTGTCTCTATACCTCACCCTAACCCCCACCACTCCAGCCCTTGGCAACTGAAACCATCACTCTAGTCTCCTTTTCTATCAGTTTGATTTTTAATTTTTACTTTTTTTTCAGATTCCACATGTAAGTGATACCATGTAGTATTTTTCTTTCTCTGTCTGGCTTGTTTCACTTAGCATAATGTCCTCTAGCTTCATTCCATGTTGTTGCAAACAGCAGCATTTCTTTCTTTTTTAAGGCTGAATAATATTCATTCATAGATAGATAGAGATATAGATAACATTTTCTGTATCTATTCATCTGTCAGTGGAAACTTAGATTGTTTCCACACCTTGGCTATTGTCAATAATGCTGCAATAAATATGGATGGACAGGTATCTCTTTGAGACAGTGATACTGTTTCCTGTAAATATATACCCAGAAGTGGGATTGCTGGCTTATATGGTAGTTCTACTTTTAATTTCTTGAGGAAACTCCAATCTGTTTTCCATAGTGGCTGCATCAATTTACATTCCCACTCACAGTGAACAAGGGTTCCTTTTTCTCTACATCTTCACTAACATTTGTCCTCTCTTAAAATCTGTATTTCTTTATTCTCATACAAATCTATTGTGACCTTTGGGCAGAAGTTATTGTCTGTGGCATTCTGGCAAAACCCAAGAAAACTTTTCCGATTCATACATGCAACACCTACGAAAGCTAGACCTTGCTTTAAGATTTTAGTGATAGTCCTTTATTTCATGCATCACTAAACAACTTACAAAGGATTTCACCTTCATTATTTCTTTCATACCAATGATGGTCCTAGGAGGTAGGTATTATGACCTTCATTTTACAGGTGGTCAGTGTGTACATTTTCAAGTCTACACAGCTAAGGAATGGCAAATTTGGGAATTGAACTCAGGTCTTTTGACTCCAAAGTCTGCACTCCTTTTTTTTTTTTTTTTTTAAACTTTATTACTTAGTTTAGATGTTGAATCTGAGATCCTTTCATTTGTGGGAAGGACTTGATGAAGCAAAAATGCCATTAGGATTTTGTTTTCTTTCTCACAATGTTGTTCATAATTTATTTATCACATTTTTAAGGGATCATTAATGGTTAAGTGGTGTACCAGGTACTGGATATAAGAGAGGGATGAAAGGATGCAGGCTCTGTCCTTTAGGCACTTCAGACTGGTGAGGAGACAGATGTGCTACCAGGTGACCCCACTACCGCGTGGTAAGCACTGGGACAGAGGTAAGTGCCCAGACTTGTAGGATCCCTGTAGAGGGAGGGAGCATCAGCTCTTCAGGAAGGTGCATCTTCATTCCCTTCCAGGTACTACAAAAGGGAGGACCTTTGTTTGTTTGTTTTTGTTTTGTTTTTTTAAATTCCACATATGAGTGATCTCATATGGTATTTTTCTTTCTCTTTCTGGCTTACTTCACTTAGAATGACATTCTCCAGGGACATTCATGTTGCTGCAAATGGTCTTATGTTGTTGGTTTTATAACTGAGTAGTATTCTATTGTATAAATATACCACTTCTTCTTTATCCAGTCATCCATTGATGGACATTTAGGCTGTCTCCATGTCTTGGCTATTGTAAATAGTGCTGCTGTGAACATTGGGGTGCAGGTGTCATTTTGAAGTAGGGTTCCTTCTGGATATACACCCAGGAGCGGGATTCCTGGGTCATATGGTAAGTCTATTCCTAGACTTTTGAGGAATCTCCATACTGTTTTCCACAGTGGCTGCACCAAACTGCATTCCCACCAGCAGTGAAGGAGGGTTCCCTTTTCTCCACAGCCTCTCCAGCATTTGTCATTTGTGGATTTTTGAATGACGGCCATTCTGACTGGTGTGAGGTGATACCTCATTGTAGTTTTGATTTGCATTTCTCTGATAATTGGTGATATTGAGCATTTTTTCATGTGTTTATTGATCATTTGTATGTCTTCCTTGGAGAATTGCTTCTTTAGGTCATCTGCCCATTCTTGGACTGGGTTTTTTGTTTTTTTCTTATTAAGTTGTATGGGCTGCTTATATATTCTGGAAATCAAGCATTGTCAGTTTCATCTTCTGCAAAAATTTTCTACCATTCCGTAGGTTGTCTTTTTGTTTTACTTATGGTTTCCTTTGCTGTGCAGAAGCTTGTCAGTTTCATTAGGTCCCATTTGTTTATTCTTGCTTTTATTTCTTCTAGGAGAAAATTTTTGAGATGTATGTCAGATAATGTTTTGCCTATATTTTCCTCTAGGAGGTTTATTGTATCTGGTCTTATGTTTAAGTCGTTGATCCATTTTGAGTTTATTTTTATGTATAGTGTAAGGTTGTGTTCTATCTTCATTGCTTTCCATGCTGCTGTCCAGTTTCCCCAACACCATTTGCTGAAGAGACTGTCTTTATTCCATTGTATATTCTTGCCTCCTTTGTCGAAGATGAGTTAACCAAAAGTTTGTGGGTTCATTTCTGGGCTCTCTATTCTGTTCCATTGGTCCATATGTCTGTTTTTGTACCAATACCATGCTGTCTTGATGACTGTAGCTCTATAGTATTGTCTGAAGTCTGGGAGAGTTATTCCTCCAGCCTCTTTCTTTCTCTTCAGTAATGCTTTGGCAATTCTAGGTCTTTGATGGTTCCATATAAATTTTATTGTGATTTGTTCTAGTTCTGTGAAATATGTCTTGGGTAATTTGATAGGGATTGCATTAAATCTGTAGATTGCCTTGGGCAGTGTGACCATTTTAACAATATTGATTCTTCTAATCCAAGAACATGGGATATCTTTCCATTTTTTTAAGTCTTCTTTAATTTCCTTCATCAGTGGTTTATAGTTTTCTGTGTATAATTCTTTTACGTCCTTGGTTAGATTTATTCCTAGGTATTTTATTACTTTGGGTGCTATTTTAAAGGGGATTGTTTCTTTACTTTCTTTTTCTGTTGATTCATCATTACTGTAAAGAAATGCAACTGATTTCTGAACGTTAATTTTGTAACCTGCATTGTGTGTGTGTGTGTGTGTCCTTTCTACATCTTAATGTCACTGTGTCTCTTGTAAGTAGCTCATCACAGGATAAAGCAACTGAGAGCCTGAGAGTATTTTTCTTTTAATAAGAAATTTAATTAATTTTAATTTATCATCACTAACATTATGTTTGATTTTACTTCTTCCATCTTCTTATAAAGCTTTCTGCTTTTTTATTGTTTCTTATTGTTTTATTCCCACTTAGACTTTTTATAGACTGTTTTCATTTATTATTATTTTCTGCAGTGATTTAAAGGACAGACAGTCTGCTTTCGATTCCAGAAGTGGTTATCACCAAGATTTGATTATCTTTCAAAGATAAAATATCATATTTATAACCTATTTAGAAAAAAAATACTCAGTCCTGTATATTTAATTGGATCCTATACTTAATGCACAGTTCCTTCTAAAGACAATTTCCTCATCTGTTAGTTCTTGAATGATTCTTTTTTTCAGTCTTTCAGCAAAGTATTCAAGTCATTTTCTTCAGGAAGCATAATTTCTGAAAGTTTGAATGTTTGATTATGCCACTCTTCTGCTCATCTCTCTCCAGTTGTTTCCCATGTCAGAGTAAAAGCCAGTCCTTACACTGACCTACATGACCCTCTATGATCTGACTTCCTCTACCTCTGATCTTGTCCCCTACCACTTTCTCCCTTTCTCACACCATTTCAGCCACACTGTCTTAACCCTTGCTCTTCCTTAAGCCCACCAGGAGTGGTCCTGCCTCATGATTTTTCTCTCACTATTCCCTATGACTGGTATGATCTTCCCCAGAGAGCTCATAGCTTCCTCCCCTCACTTGATTCTGATCCTTACTTACATGACAGCATATCAGTGAAATCTTCATTTCCATTCTGTATAAAATAGCAATTCCCCATTCTTCACCCTGGTGTACGCTAATCTCCTTGCAGTGCTTTACTTGTCCTTACTGCACTCATACTACTTGACATCATGTGTTTGTTTCTTCCCTATCTCCCTCCACTGGAAGTAGAGTCCACAAAAGCAGGGACTTTACCAATTTCACTGAGGTACTCTCAGTACCTAGGACAGTACCTGACATACGGTAGGGTCTCAATAAATATTTGTTGAATGAAATAATAAAGGAACTGCTTTCCAAGGCCTTCACACAGGAGTGGCAACTTGACTTAGATGCAAAATTTGGGGGCAATCTCTTGAGCATTCCTTGGCAGGATGCTTTGATGAGAAGCCCATTCAAGTTTTATCACAATGAGACAGAGAATTTGGAAGGAGGCTGCTGTTTCGAACTTATGCAATTTATTTGATAAAGACTCAAATATTCACTCAGTAAACAACTAATGAACTTACACTAGGGGCCAGGAGGTATTTCATCACTGAAGACAGAGAAATTTGTCTGATACTATCTCTGCCCTCAAGGAATTCACATTTTAGCGGGAAGAATAAACGCTTAACACAAATAATATTAATAAAATATTAAGAGCAAACTTCAGAGGAGTGAAAATGCACAACTAAAAATGTAAAATTTCAGTTTGAGAGTTTAGAGGACTATAAGTTCCCTTCTAGCTACATGATTAGGGAGCTCCAGTGTGGAGTGTGGTGGAAAAAAGAAAACCAGAAACTTCTTTTGAAACCTAACTGAGAGGCTTCATGAAAGCCACTGAATGGTCTGGCATATTACTAACTCATTTATAAAATTGCCATAGAAATACTTAAGCATCCAATTCCCCCAACATATTTCTCTAAATGTAGTGCAATGTTCTTCATTCACTTTAACCTATGTGGTAGTCCTGATTGAGGAATTGCATGAGCTACTTAATTGTTTTTCAGTTATACCTTATTTAAATTCATGGTGGTAGTGGTGGGACAATCCAATCATCTTAAATTTTTATGACTAGTAATTATTAAGTAAGCACACACTTATTTTTCACAAACCAAAATATAGATCCCAATGCTTAAGTGACTATATTTTAGCTCTTATCCTGAAATCTCCAAAGGACTACCTCCTGTGTATGCACAAACCAATCTGTTACCTGCAACTACCACGTGGTTGTGAAATATGCCTGGCTATTTGTCTGTTACTCTGACACCCATTTGTTCACATCTGCTGCATATGGGTCCACTTGGAGAAACCTTACACAGGTCCCAACCAATCATGAGAAAAATCAATGATTACACTAAGGATGCTGAATGTAGACATTTCCAGTCCTCAGGGTGCCAGAACATGTCGGCAATTCCGTGTAGAGTTGGGGAAACACTGATATAATTTGTTACTGGGAGCCTGTAGCTGCTTTGCTTGTGCCTAGCTTCTCAGTTTCCTTTCAAATTTGTGCCCACTGTTTTCCTCAACCCTTGCCCAAATCACTAGCAGTTTTCTCATGAAAATAGGTACCATAAAGATCTATTCCTCCAAACACAAGACGCTCAAAACCATGCACGGATCTGGATGATGACCCAATGCTTTACTGACCTGCATTTCCTCCTCAGTTTTTGTCCTATCCTATTCCCCATCCAACCCCTTCCTCCTCTACCGAACACAATCAAACTGTCCCAGTTTGTTGAGATATTAAGTGACTGAGTGTAGAAGTATACTCTCTAGTTACCTAGGCCCTAGCTCAGTGAAAAAAAAATTAAAATGTCCCTTGCCTGGAAAATCCCATGATATAATAATATTTACAAAAGTGTCAAGACATATCCTTCATGGCTATCAAGGTGTGTTTTTGCTTCTTGTTGTTGTTCTAAATACTCTCATCATCAGAGTCAATTTGACATTAATTCAAATCTCTGAAATGAACTGATACTACTTCATAGTCACTGATAATCTCATTTGTCAAACTGAAACTCAAATGTGCCTGAGGTACTAAGCAAGGGGTGCTTAAGGTAACACCAGCAACTGAAGTGAAAGAAAAAATCACAGTGGATTAACACAACTGGAACTTCTTGCTCATGTAAAGTATAGAACAAGTGTTCCTGATGGGCAGGGAGCTCTCCTACAAACAGTCCTTCAGAGCCCCTGAGGTCTTCCACATACAATCCTCCACCAGAGTATATTTGGACTATAGTGCAAAGTACCAAGATTCTGAAGTCCTTCTCAGGTCGTGAGGTGGTATCTAAAGACATTGTTTCCCATTTCATCCCTGTCCCTTCTTTCCTTTCTTTCTTTTTTTTTTTTTTTTTATCTTGGGGGAGTTTGGAGGGGGTTTGGTTTTTTGGAGAGGGGAGGTAATTAGGTTTATTAATTTATTTTAATGGAGGCACTGAGGATTGAGCCCAGAACCTCATGCATGCTAGAGCTATACCCACTCTATCTCTTTAAAAAAAAATTTAAAACTATTTTAAACATTTTTTTATCCTTTCTTTCTTATTGTAGGGAATGTTTTTTGAGGATCTGCAGTGTTCCAGGCACTGTCCTAGGTGCTGAGGATAAAAGCGAAAAAAAAAAAAAAAAACCAAAAATCACTGTCCTCATTGAGTCTTATAGTCAGAAAAAGACCAAGATTAAATTAAATAATTTCCAAATTACTTACAAGCCATCATTATTTAATTACTGATGATGATTGATATGATCAATAAACACATGTGAATGTCTAAAAAAGGACATGTGGCCTTCTTTGGAGAAGTGACAGTTGCATTGGAAAGGCAGACAGAGTGTCCCAGATGGAAAGTATATATCTGCGGTGTGGAGTATCTGGAAAGTAGTCAACAGAAGTTGGAATCAGCTACAAAATAAGACTAGAAATAAAGGTATGGATGTGATGGAGATTTTGTTCTTTATTCTGAATTCAATGAGAAATCACTAGAGTTTTCAACAAGATGGTGATTTAATGAGATTTAGAGACATCATTCTGACTGCTGTTTGGAAGAGGAAACTGATGTGCATGGGGAGAGAATGAAACTTAGGAGCACAGTTAGGAGACAGATGCACTCATTCTGGTGAGACCCATTGGTTGGCTAGACTTGGGCCGTATGACTTAAGGTGTATTTAGAATGTGGGGTAGAGCTTTTGGTGGTTGTTTGGCAATAAGGATATATCAGAGAGGAATTCAAGGTTGAATTACAGGTTTATGGCTTCCACCAGTAGATAGATTGTAGGGACGGCAAATTAAATTCAGTTTTGGCCATGCAGCGCTTGGGAGACGTCAAATTGGAGTTACTGAGCCTGTAGTTCAACATACAGGTCAGTAGCTCAGAAAAAAAAAGGTGCCACGTTAGAGAAAGATTGAGGAATTATCAGCATATATATGTGCTGTTTAACGCTTCAACACAGAATTAGGTCACCTAGAAAAAGGGTGACCGTATCATTTATGGTCCAAACCGTGACTCTTTTGAGAGTTAAAGGGGATGCAATTAATGATTACACCAGGACGGCAAGCAGAAACCAGAATTGTCCTTGTGATCATGGCTGTCCTTGGCAAATACTGAAAGGTCAAACAGAGAAAGTAACAGAAGGTGCAGCCAGTGAGGAAGGAGGGAAGCCAGGGAAGGGGAGTGTCACAGAGGCCAAATGCTGCCGAGAGATCAAGTGATCCCCGATGATTAAGTGAAGTTCTCCATTGTGTGTGGCTGTAGGACCCTGTACCTTTTCTTCATTACACTTATTATCACTGAAATTACGTGATTTAGTTGATATCTGTCTTTCTCTCCGGGAAGGAAGTCTCTCCTGGCATATGGTTGTCAATCAACAAGTATTTGTTGAACAAATGAAGGAAGAATGATGAAACTGAAAATTATCCACTGAATTTAGCAAAACAGGGATCATCAGTGCCCGTCTCATGAACAGTTTGGATGAAGCGATGGGGAACCGTGTCAATCTGCATGGGGAAGAGAAGTGAGTGGGAGGCGAGAACAGGAAGACAGTAAAAATTGGCAACTCTTCCAGGAAGTTTGGCTGTGGGCCACTGGCTTAATGGACACCTGTTCTAAGTGGGTTGATGGTTCCTTCGGGTCCTGGGAAAATGTCAGCTTATGATAGTTTATTTCTGCAAGTGATTTCACAAGATAAGGGCAGACATGCCTCATTTATGAGCTTTTAGGTGCCTCTGAGGTGGTTCCATATATATTATACATTTTGCCTAGATTTTGCATAGGTCCCTTAAGGATGTAGTATTTTAATTTAAAAATATGATAAAGGATTTCTCCTGTGTCAAAAAAACAATACTTAGGGCAAGTATTTTAAAGACCATGTGCTTTATGTCTATTCCATCTGGTACCACAAGTCCTGTATTGAAAACAAGTGAAACCACCAGAAAGCTGCACGATTTGGCCAGTCCTTTGTCAGACTTGGGGGGGCTTTTGTTCCCTCTGTGCTTACTAACGGCAGTTCAGAGTAGTAGCTATGTGGATTCTAACTCTCTTTTTCCTCCCATAACATCAATGTTGAGGATAATCTATTTTATATTAGTCACTGTCTCCTGTATCAAACACTGCATAATCCATTTCTTTTTTAATTTACTGCTGGAAAAAGTGTAACTCTATAGGAACGTTAGCATTTCTTCTTTCTTCAAACATGACCTTTTGGGTCCAACTATGTCTCGTTTCTTCCATGCCTGTCAGGAAATGCAATTGAACTTGTGGTCAATACACTTTTATTTTCTTTTTTGTTTTCTATTCTTGTTTTATTGTAGATTTTATTTTTGTGGAATTTGCCTCAGTCCTCTATGGAAACACATGAGATGGACTTCTGTTTCTGCCTTATTCAATTAGCTATCCCTCTCCTTCACCTCAGATAAAATTATAGGGTCATCATTGCCAGGAAAAAAAAAGAATGACAGACAAGAAAGCAACATAACCATAACAGATGATATTTATTATTATGAATTAAAAAATGAATTACAGATACATGAATATATATGAATATGCATGTGTGTGTGATGCAAAGATAATTTCACGTTTGTAAGTTATTTTCCAATCAGATATTACTGTCATTGAAGCTAACCACCTGGAATTTGCCAAAAAAACTTCACATACCAATCACCTGATCTCATATCATTTCTGCTAGTACATTCTCCAGCTTGTGCATTTTACAAATGTGTCTGAAAAATAACCAAATAAAAAACAAAGAAACAGAAAAAGAATCAGGTAGTGCTTCTCAATGAGTATGCATATGAGAATATAATTATGTGCATGTATAATGTAAATTGATTTCCCCTAAATAAGTCAAGTCAAAATCTGAAAAGAATAGCACATTCCTTGGGGATATATCAGGGTCTTAACAGGGTTTGCAGTTTAAGTCAATACAAATTACTGCCTTACCCATCTATCAGTTTACTACAATTGCAAGGATAATGTGATACTATATTTCATTATTTCTTTTAAAATATTTACTTTTGTGTTGACAATCTTAGGCTGACATCAAAACTGCATCTCAATCTTTAAAGTTGGTTGTATCACTATTTATAATAAAGGTATCTTAGTTTTTATTTTTAAATTACCTTTTATTAAATTAATAGAATATTAATAGAAACCTTCAGTTTCTTAGCTCTTTATGCCGCCATCTATCTAGTCAGTCACCAAAGGTCTGCATTTAGATATTGTCCTGCTAGATTACCTCCAGTAAGTACTTTGATATTTTGCAAACAACTAATTAACCTTCTGAACCTCATTAAGGAACAGTAAGGAGGAAGACAATTACTGAGACTGGAATTTGGTCAGGACGCCGAGGCTAATTTATTATTGGATAAAAACAAAAACAACCTTTAATCTTTTTAATGACTCCAGATGATCAGAACATATTGTGTTAAATATTTGTTTAAGAGAACCCATAACTGGAAGAGAGGGCTCCAGCAAAGGGCCGGGTCACAGGCCCTGCGTTAACCCAGAGGAGAATGGCCGCCTCGAAATCACCAACTCCCATCCTTGCTGCAGTAGGAGTGGTGACAAATCATACTTTCTTGCATCCATAGGACACTTCACAGTTTGCAGAAAGTTGTCACCTACATTATTTCAGTTGATCCTTGAAACAATTCGGTGCTGTAGATGGCTCAATGTTACTGTCTTTGTTTAAGGTTCCAGAAGCATGAATGATGTCTCAAGCATCATGAAGCTACTTAGTATTGGAGCCCAGATTCAGACAGCAGTTCCATCACTGCAGTGTTTCCAATGAGACAACTTGATGGCTGTGTGTTATTAACCAAAGAGCCTCTCTGAACTCAGTCCAGTCACTTTTCCTTTCTAAGCCTTAGTCATGTTTTGTTTGAGTTTTATGAGGGGTGACGTTGGGGCAACTCTGAGGACCCTTTTCAGCTCTGATGGTGTTCAGATCTATGCAAAGTACACACTCTTGGCCTCGCAGGATTCACAAGGCCCTGGAAAATCAGATGTGGCTTGCTCATGCTTTCTCCTTCAGAAAGTTCCTAATAATTACCACCCTGAGTGACCTGCTAAGCTCCTGCTATGAGGGAAATGTGTTGCCTTTGTCCCCACAAAGAACATGATGAACACATATATAAAATTTGACCATCAAATCTTTACGAAGTATCAACTACCTCAAGAGTCATTTGCTCAGAGTTGAGGCAGAGAAAACAGGAGTAGAAATTAAGAAGCTTGTTCTCTAGATGGGCAACCCAATTAAACTAAGAAGTTGTTGCTTGTCTTTTAATCCTCATAAGTTGTAACTTGCTGAGAGAAGAGGGAGTGGAATGGGCTGAGGAAAGAGAGGAGGGCATAGGAGAGATGAGGAGGCGTGCATGTGTGGTGCTCAAATGAGCTGAGATTAAGAGAAAAAATTGTGCTGTGCTATGTAAAAGACCCACTTAGAAGGGACTAGCAAAGCAGAAACAGGTGACAAAAATAGCCCCAGCTCACTAGGATAGGCCATGAGGAGTTGACAATCAGGTCTGTGACAGAGGACAGGGGAAACTGTCTCCTTGCTCTGAACTTCGGGAATTTGGGAAATCAGATTTTGTTTTGTAGAGTTGCCAGATTTAGCAAATAAAATTACAGGATGCTCAATTCAATTGGAATTTCATATACCAACCAAAGGCATTTTTAGTGCATCTTCTCTGCAATACTTGGGACAGATTTATTTTCAACAATCATTTCCTGTTTATCTGAAATTCAAGTTTAACTGGTGGCCTTGTATTTTTTTTTAATGTGGCAACACTATTAATAGGAGAAACGTTACCTAAGAGCCCTACTGCTGGGAGGCGGCAAAGCAGTCCCCAAAATATGGTGGCAGATGATGGGGCAGTGAGGAGGGTGGTGAGGGCTGCCCTCTCCAGACTCCGGTTTTAAGTTCCACCACGGGGAGACCTTGGAGACGTTACTTAATTTACTAGAACTTAGTTTCTTCTTTGTAACATATTGTGACACTAAATCAGCCTCACTGGGGCGTTGTGAAGTCAGGTCTTTGTTTCCAAAAGATCCCTTTGGCTGCAGGGAGAATAACTTGGAGCAAATCTGTGGCATCTGAATTATATTTATTATGATATTAATTATAGTAAATACTTGTAACTCTAATTCCCTTCACCCGAACTTCAAGAACTTATGCAATGTGGTTCCAGCTTAAGTTATCTTCCACCCATTGCAACCAGTCTCCTCACAGTGACCTCTGTCTGGAATGCCTGTCTGACTGACCTGTGAATTGTAGCTGTGCTTAAAGCCACCTTCTCCATGAGCCCATTCCTAAACCTCTCAACTACAAGTGGTAGGTTGCTCTGAATTCTCAGAAAACAGATTCTGTAACTCCATTTAGATATTTTCTTAAATAATATATTATAGCTTTCAGCTCCATTCCTAGCTCTCTCGCTGGACTTTCAGTTCCTTGAAGGCAATCACTGATGCACTCTGTCAGCCTCATGGAAGTGCTCTGCATCGCACACTTCTTGTCAAAACGTAAGTGAGCAGATACTTATGCTCTAAACAAACAGATACAAAGTAAAAGCAAACTAACAGGCTGAACTGGCATGATTTATTTGAAATCTCAGTGCTCTCTGTTAGTGATCTTTTTATATTAGCAAGGCTAAGTTTTATTACTTTCAATGTAAAATCATTTGTAATACTCTGAGGCTATGACAATAAAAGAACAGTTTCTTTTCTTTTCTTTTTTGCTTTATTTATTTATTTTTATTGATGAATAGGTGCTTTACAATGTGTTAGTTTCTGGTGTACAGCGTAATGATTCAGTTATACGTATATATATTCCTTTTCATACTCTTTTTCATTATAGGCTATTACAAGGTATTGAGTATAGTTCCCTGTGCTGTACAGTAGGACCTTTTTGTTTATCTGTTTCATATATAGTAGTGTATATCTGCAAATCCCAAACTCCCAATTTATCCTTCCCTACCCCTTCTCCTCTCTGGTAACCATAGTTAGTTTTGTATGCCTGTGAGTTTGTTTCTGTTATATAAATAAATTAATTTGTGTCATTTTTTTTTCAGATTCCACATATATCATACGGTATTTTTCTTTCTCTTTCTGGCTTACTTCACTTAGTAGGACAATCTCTAAGTCCATTTTTTAAAGGGCTTTTTGGTTTTTGCCTGAAAACAACCACTTTCTATTCTGAGGTTCTATCCATCTGCTGGCTGGATAGAACAAGATAAGTTGTCCCATTCTTCCTCACCCCTACACACAAGTATGATCTTTAAAGTCGCCTAAAGAATGCAGTGGTGCAATGTGTAATTATCTATCCTAGATTCAATTTCCAAACAGGTAGTGATCATGTATAAACTAGCTTTTGTCAAGGCTTCAGTAAACTGGATCTGTAATTGTACAGGAGAGAGAAAATTGTGATACCCATGAGCTTATGTCCTGTGTGTCCTTTCCCTATCACCGTCATCCTCCTGTTATACACACACACACACACACACACACACACACATACACACACACACCACCTTTTCCATCATCTACAGCTGAGTGAGAGGTATTTCCATGCTCAAAAAATTTTGACCCTTTCTTAGTTTACCATTATCTTCTGTAGACTACACAGCAAAGGATAAGGGAAAGAACATCAGACTGTCCCTCTGGAAGCCTGCCCTTCTGACTATGACGTTTCCAACTATAAGTGTAGGATGCTAATACAAAGCAGGAAGGATTCTTGAATATCTACTATTTTGCCAGACCCCCTTCATAAAAACTGATAGAGAGTGGAGATAAAAATGATTAGAACTCCTATTATCCGAATGTTTATTATCTAGCCTTGTCGAGATATATTATATTATCAATACCTATAATTTTAATCTCTCATTTATGAAGACAGCTGGGACATACGCGGCTTGTATTATCTCCTCCCTCTGCACCTCCTTTGGGGATGAGAGTGTATAATTCTCACTCCTAAGTTGGGTCCAGGAGGTGGAAGTTTTGAGGTAGTTTCTCCAAGATGTGCATTGAGTTCTCTAAACAAATTTGTCAGTTAAAAAAATAAGTTACTCATCTAAATTTACCTCCAAAAATGAAGGTCAAAGACAGTATGTCATTTTAACGAGGACCAGCAATTCACACTGAGGGTCCTCTGATATGCCCAAACCATTTCAGCATTTTACCCAGATCATAAATAACTTGATGAGTAATATGATCTAAAAAAGAAACAGAGGGATTACTACTTGGCTGAAAAATTGGGTTCAAGGATAATGTGTCCCAACTTGAAATGAGAATTACTTTTTTTTCCCTCCACAGCAAGATCTGGAGCCAGGTTTGCTATTTGAATGTATAACTCAAAATGACAGCACCATTTTTTAACCTCTTCGTATATTGTAAATGAGTTCCATATAGCTATATTTGCTGTAGTATAATCTACATGTCATATCTTATAATATTAAAAAAATGCCTAAATGTCTTCCCAATTCAAGTGCAACTCACTGTCAGTGTGGGGAACGTTGCTGGCAGTCTGTCCATAAACAGTGTAGAAGACATCCGTATTCATCTGACTTGCAAGATCTTTAAAAACAAAAAGCATTGCTAGACACCATGTGGCTTACCATCTGATAGTAGTTGATGATTGGATTTATGAAATGTACGATTATAACGTCAACAGGACCAGAAACGTAATACGAGGGAAGCAGCTGGTATTGAGAGATTTCAGGTTAATGTGAAAAGGTTTTCTTGCACTTGAATTTTCCAGATTCTGTTAGAAGAGAGCAGTGGTGAAGGTTTATGACTAGAGGATCTACCACACATAGAAGAATATGTTACCGGAGAACTTGGGCAGAGTCTTGACTGAGAGCAGTGATACGGAATGCAGGGTTGAGAACGTACTGGGGGAAAGAGAAAAGTCCATCCACCTGCTCGACTATGGCAATGTGAAGTGGAGGACCCTTAGACACACAAGCAGGTGTGACTGGAGATCTTCCAAAGCTTCAGCAAATATTGGACTGAACGTCTTTTTTTTTTTTTTTTTTTTTTTTGGCAAGACACTTTACATGCATTGACTCATTTATTTTTCTCAACAACCTCAGGCACTATTATTGTAATGATTATACAGATGGAGAGACTGAGGTGCAGAAAACAGTGACAAAAGTCATTGCACACTATCGCAGCACAAGATAGTGGCAGGGCTGAAATTCAATCCCAGGCTTGTTTTCTTCTTATGCCCTGATGCTTTCCAGAGGAACTCACTGGCTCTCAGCACCTAGGGCATATTCTTTTGAATAATATTTTGAATAACCCTTAATGATTATATTTTTTGGTTAAGGGTAAAATTTTATTTGAAAATCATTTCTAAAGAATAGGGTAGATGTCAATACTGCTTTTGGTAAATGGTAACAATAAAACCAGACAAGGCATCATCATAAGGTACTAGACGTGTGTGTGCACCCGAAACTGCTTCTGTGCTCTCTGAAGGTAGACATGTACTGAGGTGAGTTTGGTGAAAGAGGAGAACGTGACCCTTTTGTAACCCTTAGTGGCTCTTCAAAGTCTCAAATATAGTACATACTACACGGCATTTTCTGCTCTGTTTACGCATCTGCTTCATTTCAATAGGGTCTAAGTACTTTGAAAATAAGGACCCTATTGTCGCACCTAGCACAGTGCCTGGAACTTTGGAGAAAATAAATTAACAGGTTAGAATTAAACGATTACAAATATCTTATATTCGTGAAATTATTTCTCTATCTCCCTCCCCTCCCCCATTAAATTCTTGGTCCTTTGGAGATAGAAACCACATATGGCAGGTACCAGGCACTAGATTTAGGTTTTCCAGGTGAATGTTTGCCTTTGCTCTCCACCTCATCCCACCTCATCCTTATTCTGGAAATTTCACTACATGAAAGTGGATTTCCACTTTATTTAAAAACAAACATATTCTGCATATATTCCATGTGGAATCCCCACAGTTGTTTGAGCAGTTGATAGAGTCTCACTTCTGTGTTTTAGGTCTGGAATGACAGCCTCCACGAAATGATAAGCCTACAATTTAAAACATAGACCTATTTTTTCAATGGTTTCATTTGTGCCATTTGTTTCCCAAATGATGATCTCTAAATGAGAAAACCGAGAAGAATTGAGCCCTGAGTTTTATAACTCAAATCAAGTACAGTATTTTTCTTTGTGTTGTTTTATTTGTTTGTTTTAACACTAAAACAAGCATCTTGTGCTTTCAAAAGCCTATCCCTGAAATCATAATTTTTCTGAGGCCCTCATGAAGATAGTAAATAAAGCACACTGCTTCTAGTCCATTTCGTGTTTGTCTGCGATGGTGGCTCTGTATGGTTTTTGTTCACAGGTATCTCTTTTCATCGACATGATTAAATAATTTATTATTTAGGTAGAAGGTGTAACAGACTGCCAAAATGACCATTTCTTCTGTTAAGGTAAAAGATATATATATATGTGCTTAGGAGAAAAATTATTCTTTAGTTCCAAATGGTATATCTTTTTAATATATTCTATTTTCTTTGAACTATTATTAACTGCCTTCATGCATTTTCACTAAAATTTGTTGTTTATAAGTTCCCCACAAATGGAAGGGAAATATGGCTTAGCTTGGCTAATAAAATGGACAGAGGTCAGATATCTTTTCAGAGATGATTATTCTATATTTGCAAATCCTATGAGAACATTTAGCAAATTGAGGCTTATAGTGCTCAGTAGCACTAATCGATCGCTCACTCACACTTAGATGATTGCTAATTAGTTACAGCAGATGCACACAAAGAGTAGACCCACTTGATTAGCTACAAAAGGGAGACAAAAAACAGAAGAAAAGTTTCTGAATACATAGTCCAGACTGATACTGATGAATCAGGCAGCAGGAAATAAAAAAGGATTTCAACACAGAATTGTGACTACAGGCATGTCTTAAATATAAGCAATTGTAGATGCAATATGGAGCTGGGATTACCCTTGTCCCTTTGCTCTCTCCGAAGACAGCTTCTCTGGACGCCAGGGAGACCTCCCTGGGAAAGAGAAACATGAGAATCTTTCTGACACTTGCAGGAGGACTGCTTTTTAAAATTATTCAAGGTCCAGATAATTTTGGATTCTTTTTTTGTTTTTTTCCCTCTCTGCAGTTTCCATGCTGAAGTAGGTTTAATATAACATCTTGACAGCATTTCACTTTTTACTCGATTTATGCAACTCAAACACTCATTCATAATGAGTCTCCTCTTGGGGAAGACTGGGCAAGAAGGTAGAGCAGGCAGAAAGTTGCCACTACAGTTTCAAAAGATCTGAGTACAGTGTGGGTGTGGGTCCTTTGTTGAGCAACGAAACCACAGGAGTGAGTGACCTTCTTTCAAGTGTCAACATTTAGTCCATAGAGGAAGTGACAGAAGTCCTCCAAGGAGCTGTGTTTTGAGATCTAGGGGTACAAAGCTCAGGTCTAATCCAGCCTAACAATTTAAGGGAAAAGGAAAATGTTTTGAGACATTTCATACAGTGCAATATCCAGCCTGTGTAAAAGCCACAAGTGTTAATTAGTTTTCAGAGAAAAGCATGCATCGTACTCAGAGTGATCTGATTGTTGGACTGACCAGGGCATTGATTCATTTTGATCTTTTCCACAAAATGATCGAGTCAGGAAAATGAGAAAGCCAACAGTATGGTACACAGTGGTACCGACCTGTGTTTATTATTCAAGTTCTACCACCTAACTTGCCATGTGATATTGAATGATTGACTTTAAACTAAGAGTCTCTATTTCCTCAACTTTAAAACCCTAATAATAGAATCTAACTGTGAGGATTCAATTAGATAATATACGCAAAGATTCTACTAGGTTACATGGCACATACAGATATTCAGTAAAAATCAGCCTCACCTTCTCCTTTCCTCAGCCCACGGATTAGAGTTTCACGTTCATTTTTGATCAGTACACTCATTAACATTATGCTCAATTTATAATCTGATCTTAAAATAACATTTATGTGGCCAATTCATCCAAAGAAACCTAGATTAATAGTTGATCTGGGTAATATTAGTCTAATTAGGGTGATTTATTTGAAGCATTGTTAGTCTCTGTTTTTCATGAGTCAAGTAGATTACGTTGTTCCAAGTTCAACTGATTATTTTCAAATGAAATATTTTCTGTTGTGTGAACATAAGTGGTATGTTCTAGGATTCTCTCATACATAGATATATCATGACAATTCACACATTGCCCATTTCTGATATTATAATTTCTGGGAAAAGCAAGGTTGAGATTGCATGTAGGGAGTAGGAGGGGCATGAACACTAGATGTCATGGGCAGAGAAACTGCATGGCATCATAGCCAGCAGGGTGAGGGAAGGAGGAAGGGAGGCAAGAGGAAGAAACAGAGAAGTGGAACCAACGAACGCAGCAAAAACATCCCCCTCCAAAATAAGTAAATAATCAAAGCTATCCTGTGTCGGTAACTCTTTGGATCACACTTTCAAGTGAACATCATCTGTTTTAATTTTATCAAAAGTGCTATGAGATCGGGACTATTGTTGTTTAGATTGTACAGACGATAAAACTGAGGCACAGGAGGAGATTAAATCAACTGCTGAAGATGGTGGAGCTCGCTCGTCATAGATCTGGGATTTAAATCTGGGACTCTACAAAGTTCAAGTCTATTTTTTTCTCCATGCCATGCTTTCTTTTGTGGTCTAAGACTGAGATCAGCAAAGTGTGATCACAGGCCAAATCTGGCCCTGTGGACATTTGTTTTGTAACGTGACCATAGTCACGTCCATTTGCTTATGCGTTGTCTACAGCTGCTTTCTTGCTACAACAGAAGAGTGGAGAAGTTGCATCAGAGACCACATGGCCCACAGAGCTGACAATATTCACTGTAGGACCCTACAGAAATGTTGCCAACTTCCTGTTGTAAAGGCAAATAGATGAGGTTAGCTACCAAGAATATGGTTTTTCCTGGAAAGATAGCTAGAGTAATCATTAGTTACTGAGATGGAAAAAAATAGTTTAGGAATCCAATCCAATTGACATTTTAGAGCACTGTAACTTTCTCATTTCAGTCCTCACAGTAATTCTTTGTAGCAGGTATTACTAACTCTTTTATCCAAAATTGGAAACTGTAGCACAAAGATCTGACAGTCATCATTTGCCCAAAATTGCAGTTAGGCAGGGAATAGGGCTAATATTTGAACCCAGACCTGTCTTACATAAAGTCTAGTGCTATTCACATCAGATTTGAAAATCTAACTAGGAATATTACATGATTAGCAGCGGGGAGAATATTAAGCCAAATTTCCTGATTTCTTTGGCTGGAAGGATTTTCTGTTTTCTCAGTATTGAAAAGGAACAGAACCCAGCGGGGCCCTCCGGGGTATGAATACTTTCCACGTCCTCCATTTCTCATTAGTAGGACATAGTCTTCATTCAGCCTCCTTGACCTTCCCTGAGCTCCAAAGGGCAGATTCAAACAGCTGCTAGTCAGGGCAGGGAGGGGATGCAGAGACAAAGGGGGAGCAGTCAGGAAAACAATAATGCAGCCTTGGGGCAGGGTCCTGGTTCCTCCTCAAGGCATATACATAACAATATCTTTGAGTTCTACTGCACGAACTAAGACCCCGGAGGATGGTAACTTCAGGGTGAGCACAGGATTCCTGGAGCGCCGCCCCATTAGCTCCCTACCAACCAACCAGAAGAAAGTCATATGCCCTGCTGCCCTCATACCAAGTTTTACCTATAAAAACTGTTCTCCCAAATCATCGGGGATTTGGGGTTCTTCAAGCACAAGCTGCCTGCCCTCCTAGCTTGTCCCTGCAGTAAAAATTTCTCTGCTCCAAATTCTGACATTTCAGTTTGTTTCACCTCACTGTGTGTCAGGCACACAAACTTTTGTTTGGTAACAATACTCAGCAAGAACAAGTAGATGAGAAAGACTGTGTAAAGTCCCTGTCTGGAAGGGAGAACAGAGCAGAGTTGTTCTTAAAGAAGAATCGTGGTAAGTATGTGATTTATGGGTGAAATCTGTAAATGTTACCATAGGAAAAATGTGGTAGGAACTTTGATAATGTTCATTAGGAAAGCTGTGAAGGAAGAGGGCAAAAACAGTCTTGATTCCAGGGCTGACACAGGAAGGGAATTAGTGATCACAAAGAATTTTTGGAAAGTTGCCTTAGTGACAGTGAAGACCTCTCATTCGCAAGATCACAGGGTAGGGGGACAGTGCTGCAGGAGCGGCTTCTTTGTCATCATGGATGAAGTCTTGTTGCTTGTCATCGGTTCAGGCAAGTTCCACTAGGTTAGCTCTCCAAATCCAAATCCTGTTTTCGTCTGGGGTAGAGCCTGGGATGATTCTACTAAGCAGCAGACTGAGATCCAGTCTCAAGCGGAAAGCACCACTTTAGATCCTACCCCAGTAAACTTGCCCCGGGTCTCCCCTCCCTCGTCTTGAATGCACTCTCCTCTATCCCAGTCTGGCAAGATCTCCTCACCCTCCAAGACCAAAATCAAATGTTGTCCCTGACCTTTCCAGGAGAGCGGATTTATTGTATATCAGGGTATGTATTGGCCTTTTATCTTATCCAACTGTTTCTCACCCCAGACTGAACTCTTTGAGGGCAGGGACTGATTCTTACTAATCTTTTTTTTTTTTTTAATGTTAGTATCTAGTGTAATGCTATACACATAGTAAACATTCTATAGATATTTTTAATGAATTAACACTTTTGAAACGGAATTATATGTTTAGACAGCTTAAGTAGACTCCTTTATTAAATTAGAACTAACGCTTTGCCCATTCAAATCATGTGAATTTCAGGTCCCCCCATGACTAACCCCAACATATGTATATACAACCTTCTGAGGGTCAGATCTATTTGGCCAGGATTGGTTGAGGTTAACCTATCCTCATATCTTAATACTGTGCCTGACAAATACTAATGGCTAAATAAATATTTGAAAAGATAGTTATTGACTAAATGAACCAACAGAAGTATTTTAAAGATAAGAGGCAAATACCATTGTCTTAGATAATTTTTAAAAGTAGAATTAGGAATCCAAAGAGTGATTCTTTTCTAATTCCTTAATTTTCCCTGCCAGACTGCTGCATGAAAGGGAGATAGAGCTTCGTGGATACAGAGCCGGTTGCTAATAGGGAATCAGAAATCTGGCAGCAACCAAAATGAAGATCGGTTGCGAAGGTAAATGTTTCTGTCTAGCAGAGACTCTGCTAATGCAGACAGTGACTCTATTTGGAGAGTTCCTTGACACATTAAGCTTGCATCTCTGGAAAGTGTCTGAGAAGTATTTGATTAAAGTTCTAGGCTTCATTTTCAATTGAATAAAATGTAACTTAAATTTCCACACTCATTCTGCTGAGCTGTAATGCTGTAATGACAGTTACTGCTCAGACAGACTCTGTTGGGGCTTACTGGAAAGAAGACAAAGGCGTATCTTCTCAGACATTATTCCAAGAGTAAGCCAGATGTCAACAACATTTATTGAAAACCTTCTGTGTGACAATCCTTTGCCATCACCTCATTCAGATCTGGTCATTGATTCTCTCTGCCTGAAAACTTAACCTTTGTGCAGTGACTGAATTCGATTTGAACACGACTTACTGAATTGTCACCATAGCAGGGTTGGGGTGGGGGTGAGTCATTCTGTCTAGTATAAACCAAAGTCATTGTATATCTATAGCCCTGGTTTTCTTTTCTTTTTTTTTTTAACTTTTTTTTTTTATTGAGTTATAGTTATTTTACAATGTTTTATCAAATTCCAGTGTAGAGCACAATTTTTCAGTTATACGTGAACATACATACACATTCTCTTTCACTGTGAGCCACCACAAGATCCTGTATCAATTTCCCTGTGCTACATCTATAGCCCTGGTTTTCAACCAGAATTTTGTATCAGAATTGTGCGGAGAACATTTAAATCAAAGCTTATTAAAAAATCTCTCATCTTTCACCACCCTTGCCTGTCACCTCCCAAGGGGAGATTCTGCTGTACTCTGGCTGAAAAGGGAAGTGAAATTTTAAAACATTAACTTTTAAATGCTCCTCAGGTGATTAAGGGGCTCTTTGCCCCTCTGCTGCTTGAGAACACTTAGCACAGTGTGAGGATTCCAACCGAGCTCCCGTAATGTCTCTGGTGTCACTCGCATCCATTCTCAAAGGCAATTTTGTTTAGTAGTGAAGAGTATGATCTCTATATTTGATTCCGGGTTCAGGAATCTACTTGTTGAATGATCTTGAGCAAATCAATTAAGCTTTCTGAGCTGTAATCTCTTCATCTCACAATTGAAATAATAGCACCAATGTCATAGGCTTAACAGGATGATCGAAGTATACAAAACTCTTAGGAGATGCCCAGAAGAGTCTTTGTATCAACAAGAATTTAGTCAGGAAGACCAAAAACAAGAGAATGGCTTTTCATTCTCTTCAGCCTTCTAAATCTTACACAAAGTCCTCCCATTAGTAGATTCTAAAATAGAACCCTTCGGGCAAGAGGATCTGGGAAATACAGTTTCCAGGCTTCCAGTCCCAAAGGTACATGGGAAGGAGTGAACATAGTATTGAGATGCCAGATGCCAAGCTAGTATAGCACTCAATAAACAGTCAATAGAAATGATCGTTTATATGTATTGGTCTGCCTATGGACTGGCACTGGGTCTTGGTGCTCTACTCTGGATCCAGTCCCATTTGATCGAGGTAGATGGCTTCTCACTAGCATGGTGTAGCAGAGAGAACACAAACTATGCAGGCAGGCGTAACGGTGCCGGGACCTTTACTCCAGCACCTGTTAGTTGGATGTTCCTGAACAGGACTGGGTTGCTGGTGATCTCTCTAGGGCCCAGGTTTCTAGCTGAGCCTGTCCTCTTGGCTTCAGCTCTAGACTTCCTTCTGCTATTATTATCCTGTACTCTCCCCATTGAATTATGATATCTATAATTTCATTTTTTTCCAACTTCATTAAGTGAGGCTTCTTGGAAAACAGAAAAAAAATGATAGACTGGGAATTAAATCTCAGTTACAACGCACAGAGCTGTGCACCATTTAAAGTTTGACACAATCTTCTTGTGCTTTTGTTTCGTTTCTTGTAGAGTGGCCCCTAGAGAAGTTTATTCAGAGAATAATGACATTCATTCACTTGTGCCACATTGCTTTCATGGTAATGTGTCACATATTTATTTATAGTTATATTTAATATAAATGCATTTTATTTTTTATTGAAGTATAATAGATTTAAAGTATTATGCTAGTTTCAGGTGTACAGCATAGTGATTTGTTATTTTTTTCAGATTATACTCCATTGTAGGGTATTACAAGATAATGACTGCAATTCCCTATAGTGTACAGTATATCCTTGTTACTTATCTATTATGTAATTTGTGTCTGTTAATCCCATACCCCTAATTTGTTTTCCCCTCCTTTCCTCTTCCCTTTGGTAACCACAAGTTTGTTTTCTATGAGTAGTTTTTGGTTTTGCATAGATGCTCCTTTGCTTTTTTAGATTCCACTTATAAGTGATATCATACAGTATTTGTCTTTGTTTGTCTGACTTATTTCACGAAGCATAATATTCTCTAAGTCCATCCACATTGCTGCTAATGGCAGAGTTTCATTTTTTATGGCTGAGGAATATTCCACTGTGTATGTGTATGTGTGTGTATACATATATATGTATATCTATACCATATATTCTTAATCCAATCATCTGTTATTGGGCACTTGGATTGCTTCCATCTTGGCTATTGTAAATAGTACTGCTATGAACACTGGGGTGCACATATCTTTTTGAATTAGTGTTTTCATTTTTTCCAGATATATATACCCAGGAGTGGAACTGCTGGATCATATGGTAGTTCTATTTTAGTTCTTTGAGGAAAACTCCATACTGTTTTACATAGTGGCTGCACCAATATGCATTCTCACCACTAGTGTACAAGGGTTCCCTTTTCTCCACATCCTCTTCAACATTTGTTATTTGAAGACTTTATGATGATAGCCATTCTGACAGGTGTGAGGTGAGTTTAATTGTCCCATTTGTTTATTTTTGCTTTTATTCTTTTGTCTTAGGAGACTGATCCAAAAATAATATTGCTATGATTTACATCAGAGAGTGTTCTGCCTGTGTTCTCTTCTAGGAGTGGCAATAATTTATCTTAAAGATGACTGCTCTCAGTTCCTTCCCACTCTATACATAGAAGCCTTTCTTCCTTCAAGAAATGGAGGTCTTCTCTCATTTCTTGAACTCAGATTAGGCTGGACTGCTTTGACCAGTAGAATATGGCAGAAGTGATGCTGTGTAACTTCTGAGGCTAAATCATAAGTAGCCATGAAGCTTCTGCCATGAACCAGCTTTTGGGAACATTCCATCTAGGGAAAGCCATCAGCCATGTAAGAAGTCTGATTTCCCTGAGACAACCATGCTGTGAGGAAGCCCATGCCGGCCGCATGGCCTACGTCATGGAGAAAGAGGATCTCAGCCAGCCTCCAGCTCTTCCAACTCTCCCAGCCCTGGCAGCAAACATAAGAATGAAGAAGCAACTTTTATGAGACACCCCAATGAGAACTACTCAGCAAAGCCCATTACAAAACAGAATTATCAGAGATAAAGATTAATTTTGTTTTATGCCACGGACTTATAAGCTACTTTGTTATGCAGCAACAGGTAAATGGAAACAAACTCCTCTTTCCAAGACACATAATTGCCCCTAACGTACTGGTTTAGGGATGATTCAAGTATATCTTATACTCTTTCTGGGACTGCTTTCCCCTTCCTATGAAAGCAAAAGATATACTGGAGGAGTGAATTGTATTAGTTTACATAATAAGTACATAGAATGTATTTGGTTAATGGTGATGGCAAGTTATAATTATGCAATTATACATGCTTAGAAACATTTCATGTGTTCCATTAGCTCAAACCAAATGTGCTAAATTGGTGTATTTAGGAGAATTGGCCTTGATCAGTTAGACAAATTAAAATACATGCCAGATGAAGGACGGAGGAGCGAGGATATGGAATGTTTACATTTTTTGTGTTCCAAAGAAAAGGCAAGCCAAGAACTCAAATTTTACTGACTAGAGCAGAGGACCCAAATAATAATAAACTTTCCCCCATAGTCCCTGTTTTGGAAACCCCACCTCATGATAAGGCTATCATAATTAGGAAAAAAAAAATGTGAATGAGGTAATTAGTAATCCTGGGCAGGGGTAGATGTGATTTTGTAAGTGCTAGCTTTCAAAGAAAATTAGGATGGATTGTGAGAGGATTCAAAGAGAACATCAATTTCAAAATCACATATAGGATGTCTTGAGTGGTAAATAAAAGTGATACACAGAGCCAGGGTACTTTCCTACTGCCGTGGTCACAAGAAGTATCAATAAATCAAGTGTAGGTGATTTCAAGTTGCCTTCCCTGTTCTGCTTGTTGTCATTACTGAATGAGAGGGATTTTGAATGAGGAGCTAACAGAATTCATTATTTTGGTTGCTTTTGTGAGCTGGCCTAGGTTTCAAGCTATTGTGGCAGACCGCTACTTGAATTGTTTTCCTTGTCTCTTCCTTCTGACACAAAGCATAGTCGTTCCCTCCTTATCTGTGGTTTTGCTTTCCTTGGTTTCAGGTACCCATGGTCAACCACAGTCCAAAAATATTAAATAAGAAATTCCAGAAAACAATTCATAAGTTTTAAATTGCAAGGCTTTCTGAGAAGCATGATGAAATCTCACACCCCCCTCCCCACCCGGGATGTGAGTCATCTTTCTCTGTCCAGCCATCCTGCCCGTTAATCACTCAGAAGCCGGCTCTGGTATCAGATTGACTGTTAAGGTATCACAGCGCTTGTGTCCAAGTAACTCTTATTTGACTTAATAATGGCACAAGAGCAGTGATGCTGGCAATTCAGATGTACCAAAGAGAAGCCATAAAGGGTTTCTTGTAAGTGAAAGATGAAAGCTCTTGACTTAATAAGGAAAGAAAAAAAACGTATGCTCAAGTTGCTAAGATCTACAGTAAGAATGACTCTGCTATCCGTAAATTTGTGAAGAAGGAAGAAGAAATTCATGCTGGTTTTTGCTGTCACATCTCAAACTGCAAAAGTTACAGGCACAGTAAATGATAAGTGCTTAGTTACAATGGAAAAAGGCATAACATTTGTACGATGAGGTATTTTGATAGAAACAGACCACATTCACATAACGTGTATTACAGTATATTGTCATAATTGTTCTACTTTTAGCAATTGCTGTTCATCTTTTACTGTGCTTGATTTCTGTGTTAAATTTTATCTTAGGTATGTATGTATAGGAGAAAACAATATATGTAAGGCTTGTTCTATCTGCAGTTTCAGGCACTCAACTGGGGCCTTGGAATGTATCCCCTGCTGATAAGGAGGGACTAGTGCATAATAGTGCACAGAGGGAGAGGTGTGGCGGAGGCAACAGTCATGTTACATCCATATCTCTCTGCCGAGTGTACACCACTGTGCAGTCTCCTTCCAAAGTGTGTTGAAGTGTGCTTAATCTCAGGGATCCCATTGTCCTATCTCAAAATCTGGTCTTCTTTACTGATCTCCCCTAGTCCATGAGACAGGTGTATATATGCCCACATTCCAACTGTGCACAGAGTTCAGATCCTTTTGCATGGGTCACAAGAGGGATCTGAATCTATTGGTTTGTGATGAGATGAACCAGGAAGCCAGGAAAAACAGGAATTGAAAATCCTACTTCCAGTATTTGTAGCCAAGACGTTTTCACATGTAATGGCTAATAATCTCATTAAAGCAAAAGAAATGACAGTGACTGTTCATAGTAGAAGAGGTTTTAGCCACCTGCACTTGGCAGTGTGTCTGCACCTCAGGTCTGATACATCTAAGACCTACTGTGTGTATTCCATCTACTAATCTTCCAGGCTTATAATCTAGGGCCACTGACGATTACTAAAAGACATCTGCTTCTGATGGTCCCTTAGTACTTAAAAAAATGACAATTGATTACCCTGAGTCCCCCAGTTTTTTTTTTTTTTTTGGTCAACTGGCACCAAAACAAAAATATATTTGTAAAATTATTTAAATTACGTTGAACAAGTTTTTGGCACCCATGGGTATATTTTAATGGACAAAATAAAAGTAGTTTGGTATAGTATTTTGGAGCAAAGCAAATTTCAAGCTAAATTCTGCCTTAGTTCCTCACTAGTTTTATGAGCTTGGAGAATTTACCTAATGTGCCCAAAGTTCTAATTCCTTATAAGTAAAATGAAGGTAATATGGTATGAAAACTATAATGGGTGTTATGGGAGCCCAGAGAAAGATCATCTGACCTGGACTTGGGGGATGAGAACAGGTTTACCTGAAAGAGATGAAATCTAAGACTGATATGAGTTAAATAGCTAAAGGAAGTGGTGTTGGAAAGAGAGTGCCAGGCAGAGGAGCATGTGTGAAGGCATAGAAGCAAGAGGAGCTTGATGTCACGAGTGATCTGCAAGGAGTTTGCTGTGGCTGGAGGATGGAGTACAGAACTGAGTGCAGAGCTGAGAAGATGTAAGCCAATGCATGTGGAAGAATGAGGAGACTTGGAGTTACAGAGCAAGTAGAAACCGACAAGTAAGAGTCCCGTATCCATGCTATGGTATATGAAAGCAATGGCAGATCATAGAAACCTTTTAAGTATAGAAGTGATGTTAGATTTTTTTTTTAAACCAAAGTGTAGAGTGCAGAGAAGTGAGTGGATTGGGGTGGGGGAAAATATGGGAATTGGAGGACAGGAAACCAGTTAGGAAGCTAGTACAGTACTCTGGTAATATAAGAACTAGGATGGTACTTGCTTGCTGGCAGTTGAACAGGAGGATGAGGAGGCAGACATCAGAGGGATGGATAAGGTAGAATTTATAGGACCATGACTTAATGCACCTTGGGATGATAAAGCAAAAAATCATTCTAGATCAGTATAATGCTCAGGTTCCTGTGCAACTAAGAGAGGGTGCATAATTAAATACAAGGTGATCATATCATTTATTACCCAAACCAGGACACTTTTGAGAGTGAATGGAAGCAATATTGATTATTACTTTTGACAATAGGTATGATCCAGGAATTCAGGTCAATCTGGGACATCTGGTCACTCAAAACTGAAGCGAAACAGGAAACACTGAAGTGAAGATCAGATTTGGGAGAAAGGTGATGAGGGTGTTTGATTTTCTCACCAATGCCTTGGCTTCTGTGCCTGGATTCCCCTTCTCAGCAGTCCTTCAACTAGTCAAGTGTCTCTCATCCCACACTTCTTCTTTTGAGGGGAGGGAAGCCTTACCCTTCCAGCTTCTTCTCAGCAAAGCAAAGAGAATCTACATAGACTTGTTTTAAAGAGCAAGGAAAACCTCTAATTATTTATAATAGCTTTTAGAGAAAGGAAGATTCATGAAGAGGCCATGGAATCAAAAGACTGAGACACAGCACAGTACTTCCTGTAGCAGCTTTGGCTTCAGTGTGTTCAACATTCTTTTTATTTAAAGATTACTAATCGCGTTGTAGACTGAATTCTCTCTAATGACAGATTTGTTTCCCCAAAACTAATTGTTTTGGCTAGTAGGAAAATTAACTGTCCTTATTTCAGAATTTCTGTTTGTTTGTTTTGTCTTGATTTTTATAAATCATATTGATACTATTGTTTGGATAAATCTATTGCCTGTATAAGAGTGATTTCAATAACATTTTGTGAAATTGTTAGTATTTTTTATTTGTAAATGTGTACATTTTGTTAGTATATAATTATGAAATTATATTAAAGAATTTTTTAAATTTTAGAATAGTATTAGATTTACAGAATTGTTATGAAGATAATGCCCTTATACTGCATACTCAGTTTCCTCTATTATTAACGTCTTACATTAGTATGGTACATTTGTAACAATTTTTGAGCTAATATTCATACATTATTATTATTAAAGTCCATACTTTATTTAGATTTCTTAAATGTTTTCCTAATATCTTTTTTCTGTTCCAGGATCCCATCCAAGATACCATATTATATTTAAAGTGATGTCTCCCTAGGTTTGGCAGTGACGTTTTCTCAGGCTTTCCCTTTTCTTAATGGCCTCGATAGTCATTTAATAGTTTTGAGGAGGACTGGTCAGGTATTTTGTAAAATGCTCCTCAGTTGGGATTTGTCTGATGTTTTTCTTATGATTAGATTTGGAGTAATGTGTTTTGGAGAGGAAGCCCACAGAAGTAAAACATTGTTTAAGGGCACGTCATGTCAAGGCTACATACTATCAATCTGACTTCATCTGTGATGCTGATTTTGCTCACACGGTGAAATTGTATTAATTTTTGATGAGATATTATAGGTACATGGTATGAAAATTTTAAATATAAAAATTAAATAGTCTTCCCACCCTACTCCTTCTCCCAAAACACACATAACTTACCCTAATAAAATCGCCACTTCTAGCCCCTGGAACCTCTGAATACGTTACTTTGCATAGTTAAAAGAGATTCTGCAGATGTTGTCAAATGGAGCGTTTTATTTAAAATGGGGAAATTATCCTGGATTATCAGAATGCTTCTTTGGTGGTTCTTCTTGGGTTTTTTGCTCCTCTGTGTTGCTAAAATCTCTTAAGTGGTTCCAGAGCTCTTCCAGGGCTACTTTCCTTCCTGGATAGCTGTCTAATTATTGATCTTTGGAGGGGGTGGGGTTGGAGGCTGGGGGTCACCATTTTTGTGACATTATTCATTTAAAGATTTAAAATTTGAAATTTTTAGTATTACCCACTGATTTGGTTATAATCTCATTAACTCAATAAACATTTTCTACTCAGTATCCTCATCCATTTTCTATTTTCATCTTCCCACCTATACTGATGGTAGTAAATGTCCAGGGACTCTAAATCTTGAAGAATTGCATTGCAGAAAGAAAATTAGGAACCCTCTGAATTACTTTCACCCCTGATTATTTACTATAATTTTGGTTATTATGACTTAATGAGATACAGTGGCAGATTTACTTACATTTTGAGTTTATTCATTTATGCAAATGGATTAAAATTTTATTAAAGGTTTTTATTTTTTTCTTACCAGTTGATCATGCTGTATAATTTTACAGAGAAAACATCAATGAGTCTTTTCCTCTTGCATTTGGTCCTTAAACTTTCAGTGTTTCTGAACATTACATGTATCTAAACTCAGAGCATGTAGCTTGAAATATTTTCACTCTGGAAAACCCATCAGCAGATTGTAAGTGCCTTCAAAACTTGGAAACAATTTTAGTTTTCCTCCTTCCAAAATAAAAAAGAAAGAAGGAAGGAAGGAAGGAAGGAAGGAAAGAAAGAAAGAAAGAAAGAAAGAAAGAAAGAAAGAAAGAAAGAAAGAAAGAAAGAAAGAAAGAAAGAAAAGAAAGAAAGAAAGAAAAAGAAAGAAAGAAAGAAAAAGAAAGAAGAAAGAAAGAAAGAAAGAAAGAAAGAAAGAAAGAAAGAAAGAAAGAAAGAAGAAGAAAGAAAGAAGAAGAAAGAAAGAAAGAAAGAAAGAAAGAAAGAAATCCAGTGATGAACTACTGATCTCATATAATCTCAAATGAAGGAAAGGTGGTTGGGGACTATATGACATTTGCGTGTATTTGCAACATCTTTTCACGGGTCACATCAATGTCCATTATAAAATCACCTAATTCAGGCCTGATAATCCTGGGATATAGGTATTAGTATTACCCTAATTTCACAAATGATAATTCTAAGCCTTAGAAAGATTACGTCAACTCCCTAAGGGTCATACAACTATAAAGTGAAAAAAACAGATCTATGAATTTACCTCTTACAGACTTAATCCAAAGCACATGCTTTAACCAGCATACTGTGCTACTTTGGTAAAAATTTTGAGTTCACTGGCTAGGTGGCGTTAAAGTGAAAAAGTGACAAATTTATTTAAAAATGGTAATCTTCATTGTTATTACTGTTTTGACATCGTCATCATCACAAAATAGAATTTAAACTTGCAGCTCTCTGTGTTTTCAGATCTCTTTCAAAATGTATAGTTCTAATAAGCTTACACTAAGGAGACGATTCAATACTACCTTATTAGTGGGTTTTTCAGAGTGCTATAATTTACCCATTCACTATTGTGAAAAATATTACTTTTCAATTCAGTTGACATTCTCTTAATGAATAAGCCCTAGCCCTTTGAAGGCCATGAGGGTTTTATGAGACTTTAATTTATTCAGAGATGATATTTGAACTTTTCTTAAATGATAGGACAAAATACATTTCAGAGATGGGCTCATCTCTAACCTCCTATGTGCCCTCATGTTACCTGAAAACTGGGTTCGCCTCCTGGTAGGTGTTGAGCCAAAAGACACAACCAAGCCAAAAATTGGGAGAAGGAAGGATTTATTACTTGCAGCAAGTAAGGAGAACATTGGGGATCTTTCCCAAGGCAATGTCTCTCCAAAGAGCAAAACAGGAATTTTTAAGATAAGTGTATGTGCATATTCATGAAGGGGGTTTTGCAGAGAAGAATTCAACATAGAATTGGGGCAAAGGTCGACAGAGTCCAAGTTTTAGTTGATTGAAGTTACAAGGGTCAGAAAAGGTCAATATCATCACACATAATGTTCCAACCAGTCTGGGGTCTCAGCATGAAGTCACCATCCTCCACCTGAGTGGTGGCCCTAATTCCTGCAGAACAACTCACAGATATTCATCAGATTGTTACGTATATCCATTGAGGAGGAGCGTGGACCATTAACTACTGTTTCTTGACTGCTTTTCCTTTGTTTCTGCATTCATTTGTTCCTTTAAAATTATTAATTACTGAGACATCTTCAGTGGTAAGCATTGTAGCCAGGCTTGGATCACAAGATGGCTTAGGCCCCAAATGGCTTCTCTTGTGTCAAGAAAGCCATGCCCGGTTTTCTTTCTTCTGGGATCCCCTACCCTATCTGCTTACAGTCAGTGTTTCTGGTATTTATCCCATGACTGGAAACTCGATCTGAGCTTCAGAAGATGGCAACCTGAATTCATATTCATGACACTCTCTTCCTCTTCACTCTTCACTGGATGTTCAAAGCAATAAGAAAAGCCTAGCCAATTGTAACAAGTTTAAGAGAATGTCAAATATTTCCGAGGTCTCTGGTACTCAAGGAGAAGGTGGGGAGGAAGCATTATACTACCAAAAGCGAGGACCAAGGACCCAGTAGTTTTCTGGCTGAGGATGAAACCAAGATCTTGAGTCTCATGGTGCCTAACAGTCCCAGTCAACTGAGTATTGGGCTTTCCATAATCCCTTCCTCAGAATGACCTCCTCAGTTTTGATAATCTGCTGGAACAGCTCAGAGAACTCAGGATAGCACTGTACTTACCATAACTGGTTTATTATAAAAGATACAACTCAGGAATAGCCAAATGGAAGAGATGCATAGGGCAAAATATGGGAGAAGGGGCATGGAGCCAGGCATGTTGCACTCCCAGAGCCTCAATGCGTTTACTGACCTGGAAGCTCTCTAGGCTCTTTCCATTATGGGTTTTCATGGAGGTTTCATTATGTAGGTGTGATTGAGTAAATTATTGACCATCGATGATTAACTCAACCTCTAGATCCTTTCCCGTCTCATGGCAGGTCAGGGGCAAATACAATCACATTCTGAGGCACTGAGGGTTTGTACTTCAACATATGAATTTGGGAAGGACATAATTCAACCTCTTTATGGATCTGAGAAAGGCTAGGGAGAAGCAGGTTTGGACATCCTGCCTGTTTGTGTTCCTAGCAGAGATGTCAAGTACAAAGTAGAGACACAAAACTGGAATTCAGAGGCGAGGTTCAGCCTAAAGATATGAATTCAGCAGTGAAAGATATACATTCATAAAGATATAAATTCAGACAGAATACAGCACAGTCAGAAGAGTGATTTTTTTTTTTTAAAATGTATTTATCTTTAATGTCGGTACTGGAGATTGAACCCAGTACCTCTATTTACTATGGTTTCTGATTTTTTTTAATCACTACGATGCTGTAGTGAATATCCTTGTATATATGTGCTTACATTTCAGAGGTTTAATTTCTATGATGATTATTTCAATGCATAGTTTTATTATCTACTCACTCTCTTCTATGGTAATTTTTGGGTTCAAAATTTCCACATCTTAATTCACTTTTGTTAACATATGTTTCTTTCTTTTGGGTTACAAATTTCATGTCACAGAGTTGTATACTGTGTTTTCTGTGATTCTTTTAATTTTTCCAGGACTTGCTTACATCTCCTTTCTCATTTTTAATATTGCTCATTTTTGCTCTTTTTTTCTTGCTCAGACTGAAGGGTTTAATCTGTTTTATTGTTCTCTACAAAAAAAAATCAACATTTGAATTATTTTTAATTTTTTTGTTTTGTTTGTCACTAATATCAACCTTGATCTTTATTCATTCTTTTTTCTTCTTGCCTTCTTTTGGTTTATATTCTTATTCTCTTTCTAATTCCTTAAAATCTGAACATGATCCTCCCCCTGCTTTTTTTTTTCTTTCACTCTTCCTTAATAATGAAAGCATTTACTGATATACATTTTTTCTCATAAAAATCTTATGGTGATTTATGAGCTTTACTATAAAGTCATCTTCTTTTCATTGCATTCTAGATAGTTTACAATTCCTCATTTGATTTCAAGTAAAGGAGTGTTTATTAATTTCAAAATAATTATGATTTTTACATTATTTATTTCTAATTTTATTAGGCTAAAATTATAGAATGTAGCCCATAGAACCTCCCTTTCTTAAATATTGTCTTTCCTTGTTGTTTTGCCATCAACTATGGATTGTTTCCCAATATTCATTCTCCTCATTATACACAGAAATGATAGTGTTATCTGGGCACTTGGCTGCCTGGCTGAGGACTATTTTTTTCAAGATCTCCATGGAGCTCGTAGTGACTGTGTCTCTATAAACATTGGCCAGTGGACTGCTACCATGTGTAATGTGTGTAATGTGTTGATTTGCACTTGCAGGGAAGGAGGGGACCTCTGCTTCTCCTTTTTACTGGATGGAAGCAGCCCTCGGAGGCGCTCAGTGGATGCTGTGTACTAAAATAGCCAAACGTAGGACAGAAGGTGACTCATGACATGGCCATCCTACCCATGGACTCCTTACCTGGAGCTTTATGTGGTAGAAAAATACATGTCTATGTGGTTTAAACCACTGCTATTTTGATTCTTTTTATATATCAGTTGAACCAAGATAACAAACCAACTCACCCTTAAATTTTCCACTCATAACCATCAAATTCAACTGAGTTCTCCAGCTGTTCAACCCTCCAGTACTCCTGATTACTTAGATTTTGCTATTACTAGATGAGTAGCTCGCTTCTCTATCACATCAAACCTCTAATACTTCCTCGTTTTTCCTCATTCGCAGCTGCTGGTCTTGCCTTCTGTATTCTTGAGGGAAATAGAGTTGGCACTTTGAACTGCATGGGTCCAGTTATAGGCAGGTTTTTTTCAATACTAAGCACAGTACTATAGGATGTGTGGTTGATTTCATCTGTTGTTGTGAAACTGCGGATATGGAGGAAAGAGCCTACTGTAGGACCTGAGCATCTGTGGATTTTGGTACCCACAGTGGGTCCTGGAACCAATGCCCATGGGAACCAAGGAAAGATGCAACCAGGGAAGAGTTTCCATACCCTTACAACACACATCCAGGACATTAAACACTTGCTTTTGCTCCTAGTCTAAGAATGACATCTCCATGGTCCTAAGGCAAACCACTGTGGAACTGGATCTAGTGCTCTTTTGTCTACTTGTGAACATCATTATAGTTTGACTAAATCATCCATTTTTTCTCTCCTCTGTATCATCCCATTCATGTGCAAACATGCTATCATTTCTCTTACATCAAAAAAACTCTTGACTCCACATTCCTTCCAGTTACAACCCCATTTCATTTGTCCCCCTTTACTGCAAAACTCTCGGATATTGTCCACATCCTTTGTGTCCAAAGCCTCTCATTCCAGGCCATCTTGGACCACTGAATCAGTGTCTTACCCCATCACTCTAAAGAAACAGTTCTTCTCAAAGTTATCGATTTTTTTTTAAATTGGAGTAGTCAGTTACAATGTATCAATTTCTGGTGTACAGCACAATGTCCCAGTCATGCACATATATACACATATATTCGTTTTCATATTATTTTGCATTAAAGGTTATTACAAGATATTGAATATAGTTCCTTGTGCCATCAATGTTCTTGTTATTGCTAAATCCGGTGATCACTTCCCCATCTTTATCATATTTGGTGGATCAGTAGCTTTTGATACAGTATCATTCACTCCTGTCCGAAACACCTTCTTTACTGTATCTGTATGAATATATATCTCGATTATACGGTGCCTGGTGCCTGCTGATTTGTGTTGTCATAAGCCATCGTGGTCATGAGAGCAGACACACAGAAGGACTTGTTGATCACAGGAAGACACAATCCCTGGCCTCAGAGAGCTCCCCATTTGGGTGGGGAGACCAAGAATGCAGGTTCAGGTTGGGGCAGCCTTGCTAGTGCTCCAGGCTGATCCCACACAGGGGACGGTCCTTGTGCTGGAGTCCAGGGAAGATTTCAGAGGAGAAACGACAGGCAAGCATGCTTTGGTTGAGCTGAAAAACTGGCTTGGAGAACGGTACAGAGTTGAAGTATGGAGAAGAGGAAACTAATGAGGGGGTGTATTTAAGGATTCCCTCCTGCCCTGCCTGGCTGGGGTGGAAGTTCCTCTTGGGAAGCAGGAAGAGCCTTTCTTTAGAATATTTTTTAGGACTTAAGTTGCTGGCTGAAAAGTTGACTTCATTCTGTGTTGAGCAATAGACAGGGAACATTTCTAAGCAGAAGAGTGACCTCCCAAAGCAGGCTTTAAGAAGAGGTAGCTCCGAAACAGTTTAAACCTGAGTCTCTGAAAAGTGACCTGAATGGGGCCAATGATGACAAATTAGGGAAACAAGCGTGGTGCTCTGATGACTTCACCCAGACAACTTCATTTCTAAGCATTTGGGCTTCTGCTGGGGGTGAGGGCTTTGGCATTAAACAATATCATATGGGAACACTTTGATCTGAGATAAAGATGGGTGTCTGTCATATTTTATGAATTCAGTCCTTCGTGGGTGACAGACAGGGAAGGCTTTCTTCTGCATCAGAACATTTATTAACACGGTATTAAACAGCTTTGGTGTGGCAGAGCACCCAGTGTGTGATGGGGCAAGTCTGCTCTATGAGACTGAGTAGGTAGGGAGAAATACGCTGGCTAAGGTGACTATGAGGTTCCATCCCTTTCAGCATGAGGGCAACGGAAAATCCCAACGGGCACCTGGTACCAGAGTGTGTATGACTGGAGAGAGGACTGAGAGATCTTCGGATCTCCACTCTGTCAACAGACATGCTCACACTACGTCACACACACACACTGTGCCACACACTGCATCACACATACATCACATCTCACACACTCACTACATCACATACACACTGCATCTCACACTCACTGCATCTCATGCACCACATCACACATACTGAATCTTACGCTCACTGCATCTCCTGCACTGCATCTCCCACACTGCATTTCACACACTGCATCTCCCACACTGCATCACATGCACTGCATTTCATGCACCGCATCATACCCACTGCATCTCAGAGTCACTGCATCACGACTCACTGCATCACACACACTGCATCTTACACTCACTGCATCTCACACAGTGTATTTCACGCACTACATCACACACACTGCATCTTACACTCAGCATCCACAGTGTTATATATAAATGCATGAAATATTTCACATAATAAGAAAGTAACAGAATTTCTTGATAACTTTGTTGTAGAAATGACATTTCCTCTTAAAACTAAAAGTCTTCCTAGGAGGTGAAAAGTAGAAGTCAAATGGAAGACTAATAAAGTTGGAAAAGAAACATTTATTTAAATATTAAAATTTAATATTTGTGAATGTGCTTTTTCCCTACAAGAGTCAAAAAGGTTATCTTTAAATTAGTTTAATAAAAAAGCAATAACAAAACTTAGCTCTTGTCATGTGTCCTTTAAAACTAGACCTTTTTAAAAGTAACTATAGAATTTCAGATATTTCAATGGTTTTAATGATATTTTGTGCATCAAAAAAAAGTCAGTGTTACTGAAGAATTTTAAAAAATCTATCTTAACTTATTGATATTGACATCAAGGTAAATTGGCAACAAATAAGGCAAAACACCGTTTCACAATTAAGAAGGAAAACCACCAGGATTTTTACTCTGGGGTTTGTGTCATCGTTTAGCTATTCCACAACTCACATCTCAAAGACCTTTTAAGGAAGATGCTTTTAAGTATTAGAACGAAAAACTCTGGTCCAAACTTTAAATGAGCTATATTCCTTTGCACCAAAGTCCACAAGCCGCCTGTTTATAAAATCCGGGAAGCGGCTCTGAGCGGGTGGCCGCGGTGCGCAGACGCGATGGACGGCGGTCCCCGACCCCAGGGATGGAGTCCGCTCCATCAGCCCCATCCAAACCCAAACCCGCCTCCAGACTACCCGCCTCCGGAAAGGTCGCCGAGGCAGAACTGCTCTTCTCCCCGAGTCCTCGGCTTCCTCTGGGTCCCCACGGGCTCGGCCTCGCCCGCGGAACGGCTGTAACACATTTATTTCTTCGGAGTGTCGGAGACTGGGCTGAACAGGCTACTGTTTAGAATTGCTTCAATTTGTCCCTCCTTGGGGAGGCTGGCCCCAGAAAAGCCAGCCCAAATGCGGATCTCTTTGAGCTCACGGGGCTGTGGCCTCCGAGGGGTCAGATTTCAGGATTTCAGCTCCAGCCTGGAAAGGCAAACAAACGCGCACACTCGGTGGACTTAAGCCTGGGCGGAGGCACAGGGCCGAGAGCCGCGCTTCTGCGTCTTGGCCTCTGGTACCATTTGGGACATAAAACCTCTGTGACCCTGCGAACTCTGGTGGTCTGGGGCTCTCTCCGGTCAGCTTTTCTTCTCTCTCTCTCCATCCCCACTTCCTGTTGGGATCTAAAGTGCTATCCCCAAAGTCAAGTGGAGTTTTGGAGCCAGAGCAGCACAAATAGTCTTATTTTTCCTTCTGAGACGTTCAAATGATCCCTTTCCTCAGGCTCGGATATTTCTCACTCCTCCCACCGCAGGGGAGCTGGATGTGAGATCCCAGAGTTTGTGCAGAATGGCCTGAATTTTAGCAACAGTTCAGAAATCCCTTCTGGAAAGCCCGGTCACCCCTGAAAGCAGTTTGCAGTTGGCAGCCCCACCAGAGGTACCCTGCATTGGGTCAGAATGGCTGGGACTTATTCGCTCCACCATGATTAGTCACCAGATACAGTCTTTTCTGGGAAATATGTGACTTTGAGATAGTCGGGTTTCTATATTTGAACCAAACCCTAAAGGCATACTCAAAGGCCTGAAGACTTGAGAACCAGGAGTGCTGGATGCAGAAGACTGATATCACAGCTCAACAGTCAGGCAAAGATCAAGTTCAGCCTTTCTCTGTCTTTTGTTGTAGTCAAGGCCTCAAGTGATGCTGTCCAGTCACATCAAGGAGGGCCTTCTGCTTTAACCAGTGCAACAATTCAAACATTAATCTCTTCCAGAAACATCCTCACAGACACATGCAGAAATAATATTTAATCAGCTCTCTGGGCATCCTTTGGCCTAATCAAGTTGACACATAAGTTAACTATCACTGTACCTCTTCTATGGTTCACACTCTTTGATAGGCATTCAGTTGTAAATCAGAAATCTTCATGTTTCTTTCTCACTCCCATTTGTCCATCTACCCCAGACCTCTTTGTCTTCAAACTTTCATTTTTTTCCCCCAATGTGTCAGCTCCAAAGGAAATTCCATGCATCAGAACATTCCATGAAGAACTAAAATGGCCCAGCATGTGTACCCTTGCTTCAGTAAACTGATGTAGGCTGAGCCAGTAAGGGCGTTACTATGGTCCAGGTAGCTCTCTATAGCTGAGGTAGACTGAAAGGATTGTCAGCTATAGGCTGTCATCTGACTACATTCTCCACAGTTTGGCAGCAAGTCCTTCCTTAAAGGGGGATTTGGATGGTATACCTGAGTTATCTAATGAAAATCTGGACTGAATGGTGACACCCAGTAAATGGCATCGAAAGGCCAAAAGTGTTTTAGTATTTTGTAAAGAAAAGAGATTAATCACTTCGAGTTGGGAATGCCACCATATACCTCTTTCTTATATTTCCTGTCATTACTTTCATGAGGAGAGCCCAGAAGAATTTCCTTGTACTTCTCAAAAGCAATAAACTGGCAGGGCAGGCATCATGATCTTTCATAAAGCTTCGTACTGGGCAATCTCACTATGACTTGTAGCAAGATAGACTACATTTAAATCAAAACTACAATGAGGTATCACCTCACACCAGTCAGAATGGCCATCATTCAAATGTCCACAAACCATAAATGCTGGACAGGCTGTGGAGAAAAGGGAACCCTCCTACACTGTTGGTGGGAATGTAGTTTGGTGCAGCCACTGTGGAAAACAGTATGGACATTCCTCAAAAACTAAAAATAGACTTACCATATGATCCAGCAATCCGACTCCTGTGCATATATCCAGAGGGAGCCTTAATTCAAAGAGACACATGCACTCCAATGTTCATAGCAGCACTATTTACAATAGCCCAGACATGGAAACAACCTAAATGTCCATCAACAGATGACTGGATAAAGAAGTTGTGGTATATTTATACAATAAAATACTACTCAGCCATAAAAAAGAATAAAATAATGCCACTCGCAGCAACATGGGTGGACCTGGAGATTGTCATTCTAAGTGAAGTAAACCAGAAAGCAAAAGAAAAATACCATATGATATCACTTATATGTGGGATCTAAAACAAACAAACAAAAAAGCCAAATGAACTTATTTACAAAACAGAAGCAGACTCACAGACATTGAAAACAAAGTTATGGTCGCTGGGGAGTTGGGGGGAAGGGGGTGGGAAAAGATTAATTGGGAGTTTGAGATTTGCAGATACTAACTAATATATATAAAACAGATAAACAACAAGTTCTTACTGTATAGCACAGGGAACTATATTCAATATCTTGTAGTAACTTATGGTGAAAATATGAAAATAAATATATGTATGTTCATGTGTGACTGAAGCATTATGCTGTACACCAGAAATTGACACAACATTGTAAACTGACTATACTTCAATAAAAATATATACATACATGGACCACCTACATCAGTATCACCTGGAGTACTATAAAAACACAGACATATGCACTCAAATATTGGGAATGTGACCTAAAAATCTGCATTTCATTAAGCTCCTCAGCTGATTTTTATGAACATTAGGTTTTGAGAACCATTATTCTGGTATTTTTCTTCCAGCACAAAGTTGAGGGGGGTTCTTATTTGCATTTTATAATTTAAAAAATATTATTCCTCTAGCAAGGTCTCTATCTATTCCAATTTATTAAAAAGCTTATATAAAAGATGTTTCCAAATTTTATTAAATGTGTGACTTGCCACTTGTCTTCCTTTCTTTGACTTATTAACATAGTAAATTATGTGAATAAATTTCTTAAAGTTGAGACTTCCCATGGATTTTTGGTGGTAACATGCTTGTTCATAATAGTATTATCCTTCTGAAGTGCTGTTAGAGCCTTCTTTTTGCCAATATTTTATTTCAAGATTTTTCCTTTGTCTTTGCTTTTCTGCAATTTGATAATGAAATGACTAGTTGTAGGATTTTTAAAATGTATTTGCTCCTTTGTTTTGTATTTTTCGTGATTGATGTTCTCCAAGTTTCCAGCATCTGTGGTTTGTTCCCTGTAATTATTTTTACAAAATTTTCATCCAGTTTTACTTCAGGTATTTTTTTGTCCTAGTCTCTTTTTATTCTCTTTGTGGTGTTTCATTTATTCAAATTTTACACCTTTTGGAATTTTCTCACAATTCTTTGATACTCTTTTTTTTTTTCTTTCTTTTTTTCTCGTTATCATTTCAGTTTTGGAAGTTTCTATTGACCTATCTTTAAACTCACTGATTCTTTCCTCAGCCATGTCAAGTCTACCAATTAGCCCATCAGAAGCATTTCTTATTCTCATTAGTGTTTTGATTTCTAGCATTTCCTTCTGATTCTATCCTAGAGTTTCCATTTCCCTGCCTCCATTACCCATATGCTCTGTGCCATATTTCGCTCTGACGATTGCTTTGTTTCTTCAGACTCTGTTTTCATTATTATTTTTTTCTTTTTGGCATGCATTGCAGTTTTTAGTTAAATGTCACACATGATAGATGGGGTTATAGGGACTGAAGTAAATAGTGTGAAGTTTATCTGGCTAGGAGTTTAGCTTGTGTTTAATGTTTGCTCTAGATATGAGTGAGAGACTTCAATTTCCTCTAGCACACATGTTTTTTCTCCCCTCTGGACTTTGGGCTTCCCCGACTACTCTTTCAGCTGCAACCCACTGCTCTTATACTGGAGCCCTGATGAGGAGATGGTAAGGCATACGGGAGAGGGGCATTCCATCATCTTCCAATTGTATCTCCAACTATTGGCTGGCCTGTCTTTGGGCTGTGACCTTCACAAGAATTTCTCCAGGAAGATAGATTTTTTTCTCTCTTTGTCACTTCTCTATTCCCTGCCTGCAGCATTCCCAATTTATTTCCTTGAAACTCTGACCCCTCTTGACTATGTTTTTTGCCCTGCCCCTCTTCCCTTAGGTGATGTAGGAAGATTGGAAGAGGCTGGAGTGAGAGGAATTATCTTGTGCCTCTGGGATAAAGCTCAAGCAAAGTGATTTTTCCTCAAAAGTTTTTTGTTTTGTTTTTTTTTTAATGGAAAAGGCTATGGACATACATAACACTGACTATTCTTCTTCTCTCCAAGCCAGAGCCAAGAAAGGATCTTTCTCAGATCCTCATCATGAGGAATTGGTGGCATTCCTCTAGTGAAAGCCCGTGTAAGCATGAGAACACCCTCTAAGTTTGTGGCCCCCAGAAATTTCTCACTCCTATTCCAGCCGGTCTCAGTTTACACCAATTTGTCAAAACTACCATTTAAATGTTCCTACGGCTTGTGGATTTCAGTAGCTTTTTCTCCAGGCAAGTAAATCTTGGGTCCTGTCTCCCAAGATGTTCATGTCTTTCTAGATTTTGCAGTGCCATCTCATCTTGAGAGCTCAATTCTCTAGTTCTCTCTGAAAGTCATTGATTTTAAGTTTGTCTAACTTTTTCTCACTGTAAGAACAGGAGTGATGACTTTCAAGTACCTTACGTGTCAGAAAGGCAACTGGAAGTCCTGGTGCACTGATTTTTGCTGTTTGCGGTATTTTTCCTACTAAGGCTACTTTTTCTTAAAGGGCTGTTCTTTTTCAGATTGCTCAGTTACCATCTTCATGGGTGATTTGATTTTTATCCTGTAATTAAGTCATTTAGGTTTCCTTTATTTTCCTTTCATATTCTTGGTAACTATTAATATGAATTGAACTGGCCAATTATAAAAACAGCTTACTTTATATGCTAATTAACCCACATTTTGAAAAGTGAAATTATTTGCAAATATGAATATAAACTCTACACAGCCTGAGGTAAGAACATCATCACATTTGTCTACACATTGAGCTGAATGAAAAGTGGTCAGTTTTGCAGAGCATGTGTATTCTAGTTTATTCTCACTTCTCAGAACCACAGGCCAAGAATTCTCCCCTCTAAAAACTTTCATCTCTTCTTTGTCTACTTTCTAGCATAGTTTCATTAAGAATTACTTTTGATAAAAATGATGTTAATCCTACGACTTTATTAGCATGCTAAATTAATTGAAATATTATTGAAGTTAGTAACAACCAAGAACATTTAAAAATTAGCAAAATGAATTATTAATCGAGTTGCTTAGATTTTCATAGTAATTTTTTGATTAATATAATCTTAACTCTAGTGATCTTTGCAGATTTCGCCTTCTATTAAATGCTACCATACAATTATCTAAAATTGGCTCCTGACACATCAGCACCTAAATATTGGGGAAATAATGCACCATGGTAATTAATGACATGTGTTTTGGAGTTGGCCAAACCAGAGTTGAAACACAGCTCTAACACATGGTAAATAAATACAAGTACTTGTAATCTTGATACTGCCTCATTTTCCTCATATAGTAAGTAGGAATTATAATACATATCTTTGGGATTCTCACAAATTGAAGTTTAACACTTAAGGTGCCAAGTACACACTTGATTATCAATAAATGATATGGTAGGCAGGATTTGTAAAATGGCCCTCTGAAGATACTCCACCCTAATTCTGTAACCTGTGAATACGATGAGGTATCACCGCCATGACTGCGTTATGTTATATGGCACAGCTGACCTTGAAATAAGGATATTTATTACCTCAGTGGCCTGATCTGTTCACATGGGCCCTTAAAAGCAGAGGGTCTTACAACTAGTGGTAGAAGGGGAAGTCAGAAAGATTCAAAACAAAAGGGGGATTTAATGCAGAATTCTGACTTGAAGATGGCCAACACTATGAATATACTAAATGCCACTGAATTCTACTCTTTAAAATGGTCCCAATGGTGAATTTTATTTTACATGTATTTTATTGCAATAAAAACATGGAAAAATAACTAGACATGTAACAAAGCAAGAAAATGTGACACATTATGATAGGGGTGGGAGGAGCAGTTAATCAAAATATTCCCAGAGGTAGCTTATAGAATTGAATTAGACTATGGAGACTTTAAAACACCTATTATAAATATGTTCAAATGCTTAAAGAAAAAGATAGGCATAATGAATCTCAGCAGGGAGATGAGAACTATAAAGCAAAAAATAAATGGAAATTCAAGAACTGAAAGTGGAATATCTGGAATAAAAATAAAGCACTGCATAAGATTGCCAGCAGAATGGAGATGGCAGAAGAAGAAACAGTCATGAAAAGGAAGAGAAATCAACAAAAAATATTTAAAGATCTAAAGAACACAGAAAAAATTGAAAAATAAAACAGAGACCCTCAGTGATTTGCAACGTAATAGTTATCTAACATACATATATATATATATAAAATCTGAGTCTCAGTGGAGAAGAGAGAGAAAGAATAGGCGAGAAAAAGAGACATTTGAAAAAATAATGGCTAAAACTTTCCCATATTGGTTGAAAAACATCAAACTACATATGGAAGAAACTCAGTGAACACAAGCTGGAAAAATACAAAGAAAACTACACTTAGGCACATTATTGTTAAACTGTGTAAGATGAATGACAAGTAGAAAATTTTCAAAGCAGGCAGAGAAAAATGGCAAATTACATACAGGGGAACAATGGTGGGAACATCAGCTGAATTCTCATCAATAATAATGGAGGCCCTAAGACAATTGCATATGTTTAAAGTGGCAAGAGAAAAAAAAATCCAACTCACAATTCTATATCCAGTGAAAATAGCTCTGGAAAATGAGGGTCAAAAATACATCTAAAGAAAACTAACATTTGAAAGAATTTGTCATTAGAAGATCTGCATTGCAAGAAATATTGAAGAGTCTTCTTCAGGCACAAGGGAAATGATATCAGATTGGAAGAGCAATGGACCTGGTTAAATATATAGGCTCATATAGTCATGTGTAAATGACTATCTTTTTTATCTGTCTTTATTCCTTAAAAAAATTGTTAAAGAAAAAAATAATAACATATTGCCATAAGTTTCATCATACATGGAAAAGTAATTTATAGCACAAAAGCCTGGGAAATAAATAAAATTATACTATTTTATGGATATCTTACAATTTATATGAAGTGGGACAATGTTAATTCTAAGACTGTAATGAATTATCAGTGGATATTGGAATTTCCTGAACAACCACCAAAAATACTTTAAAAAAATTTAAAAAGCATAGAGGCATTACAATACAATAATACGATTATACAATTAACTAAAGAGGGCTCTATACAAGATATATATATATATATATATATATATATATAAAGTAAAAAGGATGGAGAAAAAGAAGAGCAAATTAAATCCAAACCAAGCAAGAAGCGTAGAGGCAGGAGAGAAATAGGTGAGAGAGATTAAAGGCACAAAATTCCAGTTGCAAAATAAATGAGTCACAGGTATGAAATATACAGTGTGGGGCATACAGTCAATATCAATATAATACATTTATATCGTAACATGTAACTAGACTTATGGTGATCATTTTGAAATGTATAGAAATATCAAATTACTATGTGTATAACAGGAACTTACATAGTGTTGTAGGTCAATTATACTTCAACAAACACAAAAAGATAAACGAGCTCATAGAAAAAGAGATCAAATTTGTGGTGACCAGAGGCAGACCATTGCATAGTCCCTCGTAATTCTCATCACGCCTTTTATAATCCCCTCCACTAGACTGTGGGTGGGACTTGGGACTTGGGACTTGTTTCTAGTGAACACAGTATGGTAAAGGTGATACAACATCAATCTCATGATTCTGCTATATTATAGCAGATCCCATGTTAGCATTCTGGGGCGAGAGATTCTCCTTGCTTACTTGATAGAGAAGCCTCCAGGTGTAGCAACCAAAAATGTCTCTAGAGATTGTCAAATGTCCCCTCAGGGACAAAGTCACTACTTAATTAAAAACCACTGCGTTAAATGCTTATGCTAGATTAGGAAAAGTTTTAAAATCATTGATCTAAGCTTTCACCTTAAGAAGCTAGAAAAGGAAAAGCAAGTCAAAACCAAAATATATAAAAGGAAGGAAATTATTAAGGATAAATCAATGAAATAGAAAATCAAAACTCAGCAAAATTAATGCATACTTGGTTCTTTGAAAAAACTAACAAAACTATTCATTTCCTAGCAATATTAACCAACAAGAGTAAGAGAAAACACAAATTACAAATACCGAGAATGAAGGAAAGGACATTACTATGAATCCTACATTCATTAAAATGATGATAAGGAGATGTTATGCTCAACTTCACACTAATAAATGTAGCAATTTAGATAAAATGAACAGTCCTTGGGAAGCACAATTTACCAGAACTGACTCAAGATGAGAGAGAAAAATCCAAATAACTGTATCTAACACAGAAATTGACTTCATTATTAAAAATCTTCTCAGAAAACCAAACCAAACCAAAACAAAACTCCAGATCTAGATAATTTTAATGGTGAATACTATGAAATACAGAATGTAGAAACAACATCACTCTAACACAAAATGTTCATGAAGATAGAATAATTAAAACATCTCAACTTGTTTTCTTAGGACAACATAATCTTGATACCCACATCTGATAGCCATGTCATGAAAAAAAAACTATAGATTATTATCACTCCTGAACATAGAGGCAAAGTCTTTAATGAAACTATCAAATTAAAGATGATCATTCTTCATGTCTAAGTCGAAACTTTCCCAGGAATACAATTTTGATTCAATATAGGAAGAGCAATCAGTATAAATGCCCACATTAACAGAAAAAAGAGAAAAACCATATTGTTATCTTAAAAGATGGAGAAAAAAAGCATTAAAAAATCAACAACAATTTGTGATAAAAATACTCAGCAAACTATGAATATTGAGGAGACTTCTTTCCTCTGATGAAAGGCACTTTTGAAATTTCTAGCACTAACTTCATACTTAATGACTAATATCTAACACTTTCCCCTTGAAATCAAGGACAAGACAAAAATGCCTGCTCTTACCACTTTTGTTCAACATTGTACTGGATATTCTAACCAATGCAGTATAGCCAGAAACGAAATGCTAAGGACAGATTGAAAAGAAAGAAGTAAAATTATCTTTATTCACAAATTTATTGATTGCATGGAAAATCCTAAGAAATCTACAAAAAATTAAAGGTAGCCAGTGAACACATTACATTTGCAGATATGAAGTCAATATAAAAATATTCATATATTTTTATTCTAGCTGAGAACAGTTGAAAAGCAAACTATAATAACCAGCACTCACAAAAGCTTCAAATAATAAAATGTAAGGTACTTAGAACTAAATCTAGAAGAAGGCATCCAAGACCTCTATCTTGAAAACTACAAAACATTGCTGAGAAAAAGAAGAATCAAATAAATGAAGAGACAAACTGTGCCCAAGATTTGGAAGATTCAATGTCGGTAAGATGCCAGTTATTTTCAAATTGATCTATATATCTTTCACCATCTTAATCAAAACCCCAGCATGGTTTTTGGTGCAAATTAGAAAACTGATTCTAAATGCATATGGAAATGCAATGGATCTTGAGTGATGAGAACATTTTTTAAAAGAAAGTTTGAAAATTCACGCTCCCTGATTTCAATACTTACCATAAAGCTATAGTAATTAAGACAGGATTGCATTGTCCTAAGGATATAGATATTAAACAAGATTAAAGGAAGAGTCTAGAGTACAGAAATATACTCATATATACGGTGAATTGATTTTGTTAAAATTTTCTAGGCAATTTGGCTAGAACAAGAAAATATTTTCAACAAATGATGCTAGAAAAGCTAGATATTCATGTATGGCAGAAAAAAAAACTTTAAACTTTACATATCATCCTAGACCAAAATTAATTTGAGATTAATCATGGACTTGATTATAAAAACTAAAACTATAGCTTGTGAGAAATATATAGTAAAGCATCTTCACAAGTCAAGTAAAGATTTCTTAGGATACACCAACACTTTCCATAACAAGAAGTAATAATAAAATGAACTCCATTGAATTAAGAACTCTTCTTTATCAAAAGTCATAATGAAGAAAATGAAAAGCTAATCTGTAGACTGGGACAAAATATTTTCAATATATGTAACTAATAAAGTATTCACAACTATAGTAATATAAAGTATTCATCTATTAAATAAGAAAAGTCAGACAACTCTGGCTTTTCGACAGCAGATTTGAAGATGCACTTCATCAAAAAAGACATACAAATTGGCATAAGTCCATGGAAAGTTGCTCAATATCATTAGTCATCAGGGGATGCAAATTCAGAACATAATGAGATACCACTTCACACCCACTGGAATGGCTAAAATTAAAAAGACTGACAACTCTGAATATTGGCAAGAATGTGAAGCATCCACATCTTTAATACATGCTAGTGGGATGCACAATGTTATAATCATTGGGGGGAAACCATTTACCATCTTCTTATTAATTAAACGTGCATTTTATACATGATCCTGGAAATCCTCGTAATAGTATCTCTCCTGGAGAAATGAAAGTATTTACCCACAAAGAGACTTTTACACATGTGATTTATAGAGGCTTTATTCACAATACTGGAAAGCTGAAAAAAAGTCTATCAACAGGAAAATGGATAAACAGATCCCTGTGTATTCATATAATGAAATAATATCAGCGATAGAGAAAGAGTTAACTACTGATGCATAAAATGGCGTGAATAAATCTTGAAAATATTTTGTTAGGTGTAAAAGTTTACAATAGGGTATATACAGTATGAATACTTTTTTATGCACTTCAAGGAAAGGGGACACCAATCTATAGTTACAGAAATCAGAAGAGAGATTACTTATGGGGGTAGAAATCGGCTAGAATGGGGCATTAAGGAATTTTCCAGGATGATGAACTATTTCATAAGTTAATTAGTATTAGGTTACATGGGTGTATATAAGGGTGTGCTGGCACTGGCCCTTACTAGCTCTAGAAGGCCAATCGTGTGTATCATTTTCCAACTCTGCTTGCAAAGTCATCACATCAGTAGCTTGAAGTAGGCTATTGGTGGCAGTCTTTTTACCATGGAAATCAGCAAATGCCACATATCATGGCTTTCTTTTTCAGAAAGCTGTGTTTTTGAGCACATCACTGGATTGCATAAAGTTGTAAGCTGTTTATCAAATTGTTTACTTAAGATTTGTGACCTTGAACACATAGTGATGGTTTACCAACTCAAAAAACTTCAGTATGTCCTGAATTCTTTCCACCTTCAATGGACAAATGATATCTCTGCCTTTCAGTTCTTACACAGTTTATCTTGGGCCAAACCAAGTTTGTATTCAAACCAGGAGTGTGCTTTGTTCAAGGAAAAGAAGTGTGAGACCGTATTTTTAAGTTATTTTTTCTCCTCCGTGTACACAGGTACATGTGAACTGGAGTTTCTGACGCTTTCCTGTTGATCAAGGTGTTGACTGAAGTCCTTTCCTTTCCCCTTCAGTTTTTATTCTCATCTTTCATAAATTTAAAATAAACAGGTGTTTCATCTCTAAACTGACAGAGAAAACACCTTCTTTGCAACTTATTAAATCGCTGTCAAGGGTGAGTGAGTATGTGTGTGTGTGTGTGTGTGTGTGTTCTTTTTTTAATTGCACAAAGCAGGATGATTAGGAAATATTTAACCAAAGTAGCATTGCTATTTATATTACTATACTTTGAGCAAGTAACAATTGCATAGCTTTGTTTGTTGATTTTTTTAAAAAATTGGATCCAGTATTGTCCAAAGAAGAATGAAAGTGTTTTAAAATAATGCCTCTAATTGTACTTGAGCCTGGGAAAAGCTCATATGATTTTATTGCTTTGCTAAGATTATGCTTAAAATTAGTTTGAACAGCACATTCTCTGCAAGTGAATTGTCTCTTACTGTTCACTATTCAAAATCAGACAGACTGTTTGAAACAAGGAGACCTACAGTCAACAAATGAGATGTTTTCAGAAAATAACTATAGGTTGGAATGGACCAAGATGTGTTTTTGGCCCTAATAAAGATAAAATCATTGGAAAGCTATTATGATTGATAATAGTACTATTAATGAATTTGATTGTTTTTATTTCAGATGGGCAGGCTTAATTGACTTATCTGAAGCAGATGACACCTACAAATTGTTTGCTGAATTTAGAGATCATTTGCTTCTGTTGCATCCTACAGACAGTGCCTTATCTAGACAGCATGTGTGAGCTTAATGTCTGTAAGGAAGGCTAGTAGAGATTTGGAATGCTTTCTCTGTTGGTCGACAGTGTTCCTTTTTGTGGCTTTGTATGGGAAAAACCAGTAGGGATCTTTTGTTACACAAAGGCATGTTTCCTTGACAAAGATTTCGTCGAATGATGTAGTAATGATGGCCTTAGTCTGTATCTTAGTGTTTAGGAGCTCTAACTGGGGATTTATCAGACCTCAGCTTGAATCTATGCTTAGCCACTCTCAAGTTGTATGGCATTATTCACACATCAGTAATGTTCTCCGAGCCTCTGCTAGGGAGATAACGGGGTAATAGTAAGGTTTCAATGAGATAACATAGTGCTGGCAAATAATAAGTGATCAATAAGTATTTTATAACTTATTATTGTTTTAATTAAATCCACCGAATTATTAGCCCTTTTCAGACTGGTATAGTGGCTTATTTATCTTTTCCTCAGTGCCCAGAACAGGGTCTGAATTTTAAATGCTCAATAAATGTCACATGCTGATGTGCTGTAGGCTGTGGTTCATTTAGGTTTTGAAATGACTTTTATATTATGGAGAATTTCAAATACTTAAAACTGTAAAAAGAACAATATAGTGGCTCTCCGTATACCTATCACTCAGCTCCACCAATGATCGACTCGCAGTGGGTTTTGTTTCCTACATACTCCTTGTCGCACTCCCCTTCCCATCTTTCTTGAAGCAAATTGAGTTGATTTCTAATCCTCTCTGCAAGAAGCTCTACTGACTGTCCCCAGCCGGCACACTCAGGAGACACAAAGACATTTGAAAAGGTGCATAAACAAAACAAAATTGTGAAGTGATATCTACTGCTATGATCACAGAAAGCATTTACAAAGCTTAAGAGAAAAGATGGATTTTCTGCCGGTGTTTTTTGTCCCAGAGGGTAGATAACTGAGGCTCCATCAGGAAACAAGGGACAGCTGGTTAGAGTTTAGAGTCTTTCTGAAAATGACACATACAGGATCATGATCAGTTTTTCTCTCTTGAACTGAAAGGAACTAGCTGCTTTCCTTGTGCCTGCACATGGAGAATATGCAATTGGCCCAGCAGTCAAAGGGCTAAATTAATTTACAGGCATTTATAGCAGATGAAGTCGCTATTCGCCATACAGCTGTGAGCCAAGACAGCAGTTAAGGATGTTCTAGTTGGTACCAGTCATTTCATACAAAAGCAATACAAATCTCTCAAGATATTCCTGACGATGATTACACACCAAGTTTCCTCTTTCCCATGAAATGCATGTTTCTGTTGTTTATTGGGCTCCATTTCTTTTAGCGCCAGTGAAGAGATTTCCTTAAAGGTTATTTGAACTTGCCTTGTGTTATACAAGGAAAAGGCAGAGTAATTTTTGTTGTGGCAGGAGTCATTGATTTGGGGTGGCGCTATTGATTTCATGTGCATCTGAGATTATTGCAAAGAGAAACCTTGCAAGCCTGCCTTGGCTGTACTTGCAGGCTGTCTAAGATGCCAACAGGCGTCTCCAAGGAACACAGAAAACAAGCTTACTCTATAACTTGAGAAAGATATTAAAGTGCCTACCTCATCTGCATTCTTTTTTGTTCATTCTTTCTTTCACACATTTCTATCTATACAGTAATCTTCATTCGTTTATACATTTCTGCCCATGTTAATATCCATTTTATCATTCCATTATTTATCCAAGAAATAATTATTGCTGATTTCTTCTGTACTTAGTCTTGTACGAGGCTGTGGGAAGGTACAGTAATAGTCTGAAAAGCGGAGGACCAAACTCACCTTCCTTTGAGCTAATTTGGAAATAATCGTATGGTGTCTACTTATTAACAGAACATTTAATATGCATGGAGATTGATTTGGGGGAAGAATGGCTCCATAGGATGAAAAAAATTAAAGAAGATATTGTTAATTAATACTTGAAATTTAACAAAGCATTTTCAATATACAAGATCTTGTGGCAGCTCACAGTGAAAAAGAATGTGACAGTGAATACATGTATGTTCAAGTATAATTGAAAAATAGTGCTCTACACTGGAAATTGACACAACATTGTAAACTGACTATAACTCAATAAAAACAAAACAAAACAAAACAAAACAAATAAGAACCTCACAGTAAGCCGAGAAAGTAAATCTTCATATGTTTATCCCTCTCTCTGGGCTGCCTTTCCCAACAAAAACCTCAGTTATCTACACTCAAGGATTTCCACTTCACCTTTTTTCTTAACATCATTTCGATCAGGATTTCACCCACACTACTCTGCAAAATAGGCCCTCATCATGCCACCAACAACCTCTCTGTCATCAAATCCGAAGTTCGATTCTTAGTCTTCATGTCAATTTCTCCTCCTTGTTACACTTCTTTATTCGGCTCGCAGGACCTATTTTCATGGTCCTGTTACTCCCTCACTTGTGGCATCTTCCATCTCCTTTGTTGGATCGCTATTTCTCCCCAACCGCTTAATATTGGGGTGCCAGGGCTCAGTCATCAGATTCTTTCTCTTTTTTATTCACACTTGATCCCTACAAGACCTAATCCAATTCTATGACTTTAAATGTCATCAAGAAGCTGTTGTTAATTCCCCCATATGTATCTTCAATACAGACCTCTCCACTGAAATCCCAATTCAGATAATTAACTGTCTTCCTTATACTCCATTGAAATTTCTAGTAGACACTTCACAGTTAACATGTATAAGGCAGGAATGCTAATTCCCGGTTCCCCCAAGGTGTGGAAGAACTTTAGTGACTCTCATCTTCCTAAATGGCAGCCTGATCCTTCTACTTGCTCTACACGTTCACATCAAATTCATATTTAACCAGTGAGCAGGTTATTTTGGCTCTTCATTCAACTAGCATATTTATTCAGTGCTTACTAAGTGCCGGGCACTGTTCTTACTGGGCATAAGGCAGTAACAAAAAGGGCAAATTTTATCAGCTCTCATGGGGCTCATACTCTTAGTGGCTGGCTTACACTTGAGTGTCTCTATCTTCAAAATATATTCAGAAACTGACTGTATATATTCTTACCGCTTCCACCATTGCCTCCCCAGTGTGAATTACCTTCACCTCTCACTGTAATGGCTTTCTAACTGGTCTCCCTGCTTCTGCCCTTTACCTTCTATTCAAAAAAGCAGTCAGAATGATCCTCTAAAAAACGTAAGTCAAAAATTTCGCCTCTATGCTCACAATCAGGAATGTTCTTCCTCCAGATATTCACATGGCTTACCCCTCACTTCCTTTTGTTTCTGGTCAAATGCCATCTTATTGGAGATGTCTGCCTTGATCACACTATAAAAATAGCACATGGATGTGTATAGACATGTGCACACACCGACGCCGGTGATTCATTACCCCTTTATTCTGATTCCGTTTATCTTCTGAGCACATATCACAGAGCAGTTTGTTTAGTTGTTTATGTTTTTCTTCCCTTCCTGGAATATAAGCTTCATGAAAGTAGGAGCTATTTCTGTTTTGTTTAACCAAGTATCTGCCCTCAAGGAGAAATCTGTCTAGTGGAACAGCTAGTCATATGTTTTGTAACACAAAATAGAATGGAATAATAGAAGCAGAAATTCTTCATTCTGACTTAGAGGCTCAGGGAAAATGTCACTCACTTAATAGGTGGCATTACATCCTGGCTTTGAAGGATAGTAATCATTTTGCTAGCTGAAGAATGATGACAAAAGCAGCCCAGGTCAAAGAAATAATAGAGGAATAGAGTACAAGGAATCATTGACACATTGCACATTCAGGGTCGGTGAACTGGAGAGTCGTAAATAAATATGGAAAAACTTAGGGAAAACGATGCTGAAAGTATAGATGAGGTGAGGCTGGGCAATGGGGGTTGGTGCTGTGTGACTTTTTAAGAGTTTGGACAAGATTTTATAGGCAAGGGAATCCATTAGAATTTGACAGGAAGGGGATGGGCATGATCCCGTTTGTATAATAGGAATATTAATTAAGATTTAAGATACATGTTAGAGCCTTTGTAATAGTCTAGATGGAAGAAATGAGACTTTAATTTCCTCTGTTCACTGGTGGTGAGATCTTTGTTTTCAGATTCTTCCCAGCTCAGTCTATATTTTCTTATATTAGTGCTGGAGGATGCTGGCTTGGCTTTCTGTCTGCCTCTTTCTGGCTAGGCATGGTATACTCCTGTTTTGCAACATTGGGTGAAAAATAGGAAGGGGGAGAAAGACATATTTGGCTTAGAAAAGAATATACATAGTGGAATAATTTAAAAATACATATGTCAGCATCAAGTACAAATCTAAAACAGAGGAATGGTTAGGTAAATTATAATCACTCCATTTATGGAACTTTATGCAACCACTAGAAGAAAACTTATGAAGAATGATTACAGACGTTTAACATCAATTCATTCAACCATTCATTCAAAAAATATGTATTTAGATGCTATTATGTGTCTGGCAGTATAATAGATGCCGAGAATGTACTAATGATTAAAACAAAGTCCCTGCTCTCAAGGAACTCACTTTCTAGGGTAGAAAGTTTGTGCTATGATTATCAGTGAGAAAAACAGAACGCAAACTTGCAAATGCACATTCTTATAGTAGGATAGATATAGACTATGTACAGTAGGAGTCAAAGAAATTGTACTAAAATGTTTAAAATGAACAATATTTTCTACATAGTAGAATTATGAATGATTTGTTATTTCCTTATTTAAACTTTTCTGAATTTTCAACAAATGTTTTTTTGTTGTTGTTGAGGTATAGTCAGTTTACAATGTGGTGTCAATTTCTGGTGTACAGCACAATGCTTCAGTCATACATGAATATACATATATTCATTTTCATATTCTTTTTCACCATAAGCTACTACAAGATATTGAATATAGTTTCCTGTGCTATACAGCATAAACTTGTTTATTTTATATATACCAGTTAGTATCTGCAAATCTCCAACTCCCAGTTTATCTCTTCCCACCGTCTTCCCCGCTAGTAACCATAAGTTTGTTTTCTATGTCTATGAGTCTATTTCTGTTTTGTATATAACTTCATTTGTCTTTTTTTTTTAAGATTTCACATATGAGTGATATCATATTATATTTTTCTTTCTCTTTCTGGCTTACTTCACTTAGAATGACATTCTCCAGGGCCATCCATGTTGCTGCAAATGGCATTATTTTATCATTTTTAATGGCTGAGTAATATTTCATTGTATAAATATACCACCACTTCTTTATCCAGTCATCTGTCAATGGACATTTAGGTTGTTTTCATGTCTTGGCTATTGTAAATAGTGCTGCTATGAACATTGGGGTGCAGACTTCTTTCTGAATTAAGGTTCCCTCTGGATATATGCCTAGGAGTGGGATTGCTGGATCATATGGTAAGTTTATTTTCAGTCTTTTGAGGAATCTCCATACTGTTTTCCACAATGGCTGAACCAAACTGCATTCCCACCAACACTGTAGGAAGATTCTCTTTTTTCAACATAGTCTTGGAAGTCCTAGCCACAGCAATCAGCAAGAAAAATAAAAGGGATCCAAATTGGAAAAGAAGAGGTAAAATTGTCACTATATGCAGACAACATGATTTTATATATAGAAAACCCTAAAAGCTCCACACAAAAACTACTAAAGCTAATAAAAGAATTCGACAAGGTAGCAGGATACAGGATTAATGTACAAAAATCAGTTGCATTTCTTTACACTAAGAATGAATCAACAGGAAAAGAAAGTAAAGAAACAATCCCTTTTAAAATAGTAGTCAAAGAAATAAAATACCTAGGCATAAATCTGACCAAGGAGGTGAAAGAATTATACATGGAGTACTATAAAACATTGAGTAAGGAAATTAAAGAAGACTTAAAGAAATGGAAAGATATCCCATGCTCCTGGATTGGAAGAATCAATATTGTTAAAATGGCCATACTGCCCAAGGCAATCTACAGATTTAATAAAATCCCTACCAAATGACCCAGGACATTTTTCACAGAACTAGAATAAATTGTATTAAAATTTATATGGAACCACAAAAGACCCAGAATTGCCAAAGCATTACTGAAGAAAAAGAATGAAGCTGGAGGAATCACCCTGCTAGAATTCAGACAATACTACAGAGCTAGGGGAATCAAAACAGCATGATATTGGTACAAAAACAGACATATGGGCCAATGGAACAGAATAGAGAACCCAGAAACAAATGCTGTTTTTATAGTCAGCACATTAATGTTATGGTTTTGTAACAAATTGCTCACCTCCCCCAGAGAAGTGACTTAAATACATACAATTTGTGAGGATCAGGAATTCAGGTCTGGCTTACCCTGCTCTTCTGCTCATGTCTCCCAAGGTTGAAATCAATGTGTCAGGTGGGCTGCATTGTTATCTAGAGGAACAAACAAGGAAGAATCCAACGTCACTTACATTGTGGGAATAATCAATTTCCCTGCACCTGTAGTACAGAGTGCCCTGGCTTCTTATGAACTGTTGACTGGAGGCCTCTTAATGACTAGAGACCACTTTCAGCTCCTAGAAGTTTCTCACCATTCTCCGCTGCATGGGCTTCCCCAATTTGGTCACTTACTACAGCAAACCAGGAAGCGGAGTCACTATAACAAATCTTATGCAAAGTAGTAGTCGTGGTAGGGGCAGTCTGTCACATTTTCCATATTCTGTTGCTTAGAAGCAATTGACAGGCTCCACAGACACTCAAGAGGAAGGAGTTACAGAGTCTGTGAGTACCAGGAGAAGTGATTGTGCGTGGCCATTTTAGGTTTTCTACCACAGTCAGAGATATGAAATATTTAATGAAATTGTATGGTGATTACAAAATAAGTCTTGTTATTTAGCTTTTCCTATTTTTGCTTAGGTAATCAATAACTCCAAATCTCAAGGACTTAAAAGAAGGAATTATTTCTTCTGCTATTCACATGTGGGGTACAGGTCAAGCTGACTGTTGCACACGTTTCTTCATTCCTGGATCTGGGCTGCAAGAAGCAGGTACCATCTGGTACGCCATTCTCTTTCCAGAAGAAACAAACAACAAACAAACAAAAGAGCTGACAGAACCTTGAGATGCCTGTAAAAGCTTCTGCTCTGAAGTGGCACTTAGCACCTTGGCTCACATGTCATTGGCCAAAGCAAGTTTTCAGACCAAGTCTGATGGCAAGGGGACAGGAAAGTATAGTCTTACCACAGGTGGACACTGCAAGTCATGTGGCAAAAAGCAGGATGTATAGTTGGAAATATCAAATCTATATACTATCTACCACCATTTAATGAGGTTTACCATTGTACGAATAAAATCGGAATCGTATCTTTCCAATAATACAATAAAGCTTACACACAAAAAAGTATTCCAATCTATCAAATCAATTGCTTGTTTCAAAAAGCTGAAAATATATTGGTCTTCATGAGTAAAACTCGATGTCTCCCTTCATCCCTTAGTGTATTATAATGTTACTTTGGGGGATACATATGGAAATGTGAACTTCATAATAAAGCTTGCAACAATAGTCTATTAACTGAATCTCTAAGAAAGATATCATTTACTGATTTTCAAAAGAATGAAAGGAATGAGAAGAAACATGTGCCTACCCCAACTGGGCACCAATTGAATAAGCAGTCGGAAGTTTATCATTTCAGAGACATAATGCAAATAGAGTTGGAGAAACACTTTACAGATGTTCTATTGGATTTCAGTTCAATCAAGTAAGATTGCTGTACTTTCCTCACGTGCCCAGGCTAGTGCTGATTCTGTGATAAAGGAAGGGGTCGGGGGTGAAGAGATGAGAATTCAAGGTTAAAGTTTTTGTTTATGGATCAGGGGTGGCCTGGTGGTGGAAAGAAGGGAATTGGCAAGGTAGCTGCCCTAAGGATTGGGATGTTCTAAATAGCAGTCGGCCACTGGGTGACACAACAGACTCCTGTTTTAGACCAGAGCATCTTCAACTTGAGTGTGCACATAAATCACCCGAGACCTTGCTAAAATGCAGATGTGAGTCAGTAGAACTGGGTTGGGGCCTGCAATTCTGAATTTTTAACAAGCTTCCAGATCATACCAATGTTGCTGGTCTGAAGATGAGACTTTGGGAAACAAACTTTTAGAAAGATCCTTGTTCCCTGCTTGTTAGGAGAATGGAGAATAAAGGCATCTATATACCCCAATTCACTGTCTTTTATCTTTTCAGTGATCTTTGTAACTTGTAGTATTGCTTGCCCATTTTGAGGAAACATTTAAATGTTGCTATCAACTAATCCCTAAGTCAGTTACTCCTAAAGTGTGATTTAGACCCTGGCTAAGTACTAAACCCGAGGCTTAGGAATCTGCAAACACAATGATTTTGCAAGTCTCCTGTCCTACAACTGGGCAAGAAAAGGGAGACTGGAGACTGCCAAAAAAATATATATATTGAAATAGAAGCGAGATCAGTCATTTGCGACCTGAAAGGGGCACAGCTTCATAGTTAAGTGGAAAAAATTGCTGGGGAGTGAGGCAGAGAGCAATTGGCAAGGAGGTGAGGGAATCAAGGAGATGGACACGAAGAATCCAAATCTATTCTGATCTAAGAAGCAAACGCACTGCCATTCTATACATTTTTTTCAGTCCTAAGGAGTATTCATTCATATTTGTATTCTTTTTTTTGACATTGCAAAAAACAGTACTCTAAGATGAAGACTGACTTCCTGAAATGCCCTAACTTCTGATATTGTTCATTCACAGCTATTCAAAGTCTAATAGAACATCTCAGAGCTCATCTAGTGATAACTTTGTTTTATAGATGAGTAAACCGAGGCCCATTGGAGAAGCTGGGACCCAGTCACCGATTCCGTGCTCAGTGCACATGGCCCAACGCTGATAGAAATGCATAACTCTTGATTCTAAGGTCACTGGAATGCTTAGTTGAACTTATCTATAGGAATTATAATATTTATAAAAATACCTGAAATATCATAGGAGATATTTTATTTAAATGCGTATTTGTCAGCGCTGAAAATGAAAAAAAGTAAGCTGTGACAAGCTGATGTGAAAGTTATCACTTTAATATATTCAGTTTGACACATTTCCATAAAAGCAAGCTGTTCATAACTGCAGATTTATTGCTCATGTCTCAATGTTGTGTGTCACCGAAATCTGCCATTTAAAACTCAAGAAGAGGAAGGAAGCTGATCATCATTAGGTAATGATAATGCAGATCAAGTTTGAAATTTTCTTCAGGAACAAGAGGGTGGAGATGAGTGTGTGCTAATTCCAAAACAGCATGTGCCTGTGTTTCCAATGATGTATTGCTTGTTTGCCAAAGGCACCAGACAAAGTAGTTGTCCTTAGAGCTAAATTGAAAACAATGTATACGTATTTGCAATGCTAATGTTCAGAGCTCATAACTTTTTAACTGTGTGTAAAAAAAAAGTGTTTTGTGAATTTCTAACCATGATTATGTGTCTATGTGTATACATTTTTTCTTTGCTTTGCTTTTGTAAAATAAAATAAAATAGGGAGTGTAACTCATCAAGCTTGCTATATAATCATTACCTCAGAAAAATTACTCTTTTCTGGGCATTTATAATGATGGCTCTGATTTTGACTAACCGAATTATTTATAAAGTGAGGTGGTTGCTTGAGATAACTTTCTGGTTAATTCAGATCAGTTAAAAATAGCGTTTGAAAGCAAAAATAAAAAAAAGTAAGACAGGGATCAAAATTCCTGATAGCTTGTCTACATTGATTAAATTCATGAACATTGCTTAACTTAGTACATACTTATTTTTAAGCAGGGACTGGTTTTGCAGTCTTGGGTACCGCTATGCTGTTTTGAAAGCAGGTCAGACTATCAAAATTCTCAACTCTGTATCCTCCGCTGAAGTGTCAAGGACTGTTTATGGGATCAGTGAACAGACTCTGCTGGGGACAACTGAGTCAGTGGTTCTCAGTGGAGGAGGGTCCATGACCCATAGGAATCACCTTGACAAATTCTTGAGAACTTACTTGATTTGTTTTCCTCAATGATGGCGGGGTGTGCTACTAGCCTCTTAGTAGACAGGAGCCACGAGATAATGTTGACTTCAAATATCCTACTATACCTTCATAATTTCCTCCTAATTGAATCTAGTCACTAGCTCTATTTTACATACAGTCACTAAGCATTTTTTGCATGGACTTAATATATGCATGGTATAATTTCCGGGAATGCAACTACTAGGTAAATCAAAGGCAGATAGTACAAAATGATGTTCCTGATAACAGTACTGTTCATGATATTGGATTACACGGTGCAATTCAACTGCATCAGTTTGCATTTTAAGCTATCACTTTGCCAGTGATAGCTGTAGGTTCAAGCACATGTAACTACTTCATCTTCATTATTTTCTCTACTGTAGTCGCGTACATATGGAAGTATACGTATGTGCTTTTTAAAATTGTTTTATTTTATTATTTTTTAGGGGGGAGGTAATTAGGTTTATTTACTTATTTTATTTTATTTTATTTTTTTAATGGAGGTACTGGGGATTGAATCCAGGACCTTGTATGTGCTAAACGCGTGCTCTACTACTGAGCTATACCCTCCCCCTATGTATGTGTTTTAGAATAATTTATTTTTCTTTTATTTGACAGAGCAATCTATTAACGCTCATGAAATCAATAGTCAACAAATATTTGAGTAACCACTTCATGCCAGTCATTGCTCCACACAGTTGGGATTTACAACGAACACAAACAGAAATCCTGCCCTCGTTCTAGTAGGGAGACATCTATCACAGATAGTAAATGTAAAGAATGAGTAAAATATATAATATATTAGAAGGTGATGGTGCTATGGAAAAAAAAAAAAGAAACAAGCAGGGTGAGAGCAACAAGGAATGCCAAGTTTGGGGAGAGCGCAAACATTGCAATTTTAAATAAAGGGGTCCTGGCTGGCTTCATTGAGAAGGTGACATTCATGCAAAACCTTGAAGGAGGTTGAGGAAAGGACTCATGCAGATAGTTTAGAACAGGTATGTTCCCAGCCTTTACGTGTTCTTTTCTCTCATTTCCCTCTTCTTCCCTCATGCTTGGTGGTTTCCTTTCCAATTCTCTCTCTTCTCTTGGGTTTCATTTTTCTCTGAAGCCTCATACTGGCTGCTAGAGGTCATCCTTAGCAGCGCCTAGATCCCTTGGGATTGAAGAATTTACTGACCTGCTGCTTAAAATAGCTTTACATTAATTATAGCTGCTGATCATTTAAAAAATATGGATCTTTCTTGTGTGATCATATGAACCCTCAGGCTGTAAGTTGTGTAAGGGTGAACTCAGTTTTGTGTCAAAGACTGAAACAATCTACCCTCAGTCTTATTACCCTGTTACTGCCTCAGTGCCTCCTTTGTCCTTTGGTCACAGAATTTCCTCAAGAGACTTTTGATGAGTTATTTTCAATTTCACCCATTGATTTGAAAACTTCCCTATTACAGTTAAGCGGATGATCGAGTTATGTCTATACTTCCCGTATTTGTAATATACACTCCCTCCAAAAACATAGCTATGTGGAAGTAAACCGATTGCCTCTCAAGTTTATGTTTTTTTCTAAGTAACCTTGTTCAGAATCCTGTCTCCTAGGATCCAAAGAGTGAATCAAAAGAAAAACCTTGCAGTTCAAGTCAAGAGGTTTATATTTCAGATGCACGAAAGGAGTCCCAAAGTAATCAGTGGAAACACATAACTGAGATTAGTATTTTCAATATCAGAGGAATTTTGTTGGCTGGCTGCACACACAAAATTTAAAGAGCTTGTGTCAGGTTTTTGGCAGTAAAGATCAGATGCTACATATAAGAAACCACATTCCGAAGTGATCCTATCATTGTTTGTAAGATGTTTTTTATCAAATCAATAAAACCCAAAGGAAAAGAATAGAATGCTGAATGGTTTATAATAAACATGAAGCTGCCTGTCCAGTTATCCTCCTCTGTTAATTAATGGAAGATGTTTTGTAAGAACAGGAACAGTTGCCTCTTCCTCATGGCAGTTTTGTGTAAGGCTGACAAGCAAATATCAAGGTCACTATCAGAGCCAGGGTAACTAGTTAAAATCCAGATCATCCTTTTGAGAGATATAGATGTGGTACTGAACTAAACCAGGTTAGGAGAAAACAACAGAGCTGACGTGCTGTGAGTATGGAACAGAGGGACAAAAAGTAAGACTTAAATAATATTTAAGGGAGGTGCTGTTACCCATGGTGGCATTTAATGAGTGGTGTTGGAGTGCTGGCTTACAACAGTGTGCTCTCTGCTATTGAAGAGGCTGATCACCAGAACTACCAGTTTTGACACCTCATTTCCTCATTAACTATTTGGGTGACCTTAAGGAATTTATTTAAATTATTTGAGTCTCAGTTTCTTTGTCTGTGAAATGGGAATAATGATTTATCCAGAGGACAAATCAGGAGTTTTTGAGAGGATGGAATGAGATCATATCTGGAGGTACTTTGAAAGCTTTGAGTTGCTTCACAATGAAGAGGCCATTTTTATACGAGGTTATTAGTTCTTGAAGATAGAACAGGTAGAACAGTGCTTGTACTGGGAACATTTACAGTCTTGGAGATGTCTATGCCATGACTTAGTTAGGAATTGTCTCTCTCTATATATATAGATATAGATACAGATACAGATACACATACTGTACTCTTTGATAGGTACCTCTACACATGGTTTTCATGGAATACTGTCCTTTCCATCATGTACTCCTTCCTCCGTAATACCCAATGCTATGATACTCTGTGTTACTCTGCAATACCCAATACTACTGAAATATCCAAAATGTGACACAGAACTGCCACCAGACTTTTGCTGACATGCTTTGCAAAAGCTTACCAGAATAGATGTTTATTTGGCAGAAAATAACATATAAAAAAACTTGGTATTCAGATGGAATCTGACACACCTGCCCCATGAGCCCAAGATTCCAAGTCAATGGCCATCAATATCTAGTCAATATCCAGGCAGTATTGCAGCCAGAGGAGTAAGTGCCTTGGGTCATTTCTTCAAGTTCCTCAGTTGTCAGATTTACTCCCTATCCTTCCAGGATGTCTCTGTCTCTAACTCTCAGGGTCTATCTTCAACTTTGTGCCATGGTACTCTGGCATATCATGATAAATGCTGTTCACATCCCAGTCTTACCTGGGAGAGAAAAAAGTCCCTGCTTCCTTTTTCTTACCACTACATACCACTGTTTTCCTCCTCACTTTACTACTTTTCATCAGATGGTCTGATAGTTACTTCTGGCCTTCCTTGGCGTTATCTGTCCCCAGTAAATATTCCAACTCCACATAGCCTCTATTTACTCAAAGCCCAGCTGGTTTAATAACCAACCCTGATTTTGCTTGATTTTGACCACCTGTCTTGGTACTATATGTCATTCCATTTGCCATTGTATGCATACGTAAGCTGTAAGGATGGGTCCTAATCCAGATAATTTTCCATCAGTTATCAAGGCCATCTTTAGAATATGAAACTATCTCCAATCCAGCAAAGAACAGATTTTTGCCTATGGGGCCTGTTAAAATTAACCTTCCTCTGCCATTCAAATGAGGGGAGACACAGCTATCCTTTAATTGGACCAGATGTTTTGAAGTGGCAATAAAGATTCCAGCTAAACAGAGTGATTTAGATGACAAAAGAAATTTGAGTGTCTCTACTGCCAACTCAATTAAAAGATGCTAAGTTTCTATTTGAGAGGAGTTTGTCAGCTGCACAAAAGAATGATTGCAATGCTATGACAAATCCAAAGACGCTTTTGGCCAGACTTATATGTGCATGGTACACAGACATATGCTTGTCTGTATTAGACTGTGGAAAACCTGAAATTGTAAGTCATAAAAATGACACGGTGAGACTTAAAAGCTTTTCCTGAGCTCGTGACTGTGCTCAAAACAGAGAGAAGCTTCCCTATTCTCCAGAATGCTTTTATTACCCGCCTCAGTCAACATGTCACATGATGGATGTTGTGCATTTTGAAAAGCTTAAGTACAGCAAATAGTCTTGAGGTTGAAATGAAGGCTCTTAAGCTGGGCACTTTGATCTGAACCTCACCAAAATAGACGATCCTAGCTTAGGCTTGGTGAGTCGTTGACAACTATTGATTGTCCATTTGAGAGGAGCCCAATTAGTGCAATTTATCAAAAGCCATGTGTAATCTAAAGTGGAAATCTTAAATGGGAAAAAAGGTAGTTAAAGTAAGTCTGTCTGTCTCCTATGAGTTTTTTTTTTTTTTAAACTTTAGGTAAGTCTAGAAAATATAGGCATTAAGAAGGAAAAAAACACTGTCATCAGTTCCCCTTGCCAATTGCCATTATGTTGAATGGTGGCTGATTTAAGCAATTTAAGATGTAGTTTATGTCTGTTTACCCGGGTCCAGGGTTTCTGCAGTATCTTTGCCCATTGTGCTTGAGAGCTGCCTTTATTTTGCTAATGCAAACAAGAAGACATTACACTTATTCGTCTTACTATTTATATATTTTTAAAGTGTGTTATTGATATGGTCCTCATATATAAGGAAATATAACTGTATTTTCTACATATAGATTTAGTTTGAAAAGTAATTAGCAACACGTTGCGAAATAGAAGTACACTCAGTATTTCTAATAATTTCGGCATGTATATTGTTTCTTTATAACATCAAAAGAATTTGTGATTCAAGTGTAGACATCCAAAGATCATCTCCTGGAATGCATTCATAACATAAGCAATTGACAAAATACAAATGGATTGTTTTAAATATTCATTTGTGATCATCACAGCTAACCTTTGCACAGCACTGGAGAAAATTCATTTGCATAGCACTTCAGAAAGCGGTGACACACCTGTTGCCTTATTGTTCTCTCACAGTACCTCTCTGAGGGACGAATGGTGGATATGATCATACCCATTGTAAAACGGGTAAAGGAAGTCCAGCGTCATTTCCACCCCACACTACTTCTATGAATTCGGTTACAGAAGACTCAGGCTCATAAATTGTGATTGAAAACCCAAGATTATAAATATTTAGAATCCTAAATTTTTGACAAATTACACATCAACTAACATGGAAAGCAATCAGTTTAAGCTGCCTAACACTTTAGCTACACTATTGTCCCTTCCGTGGTGTTGACTGAGACATGTCATCACATCCCCAAAATAGCCATAGTGAATATTTGGGAGTCATAACTCTGACCATTGGCATTGTGAGCAATACCTTACTGTGAGTTGGAAATCTCAGCCTCCAAAATATTAGTTGTCATCCTGGGTAATTCCTTTACTTTAAGCCTGCATCTCCTTTGGCCCAGGAAATACTCTTCTGATACTGTATGACTATCAGTCAGGGTACCTTTCAGGAAACAGAGCCATGGGATTAGTTACAAGGGTTTGGATAGCTGAAGAGGCCAAAAGACAAGTGGAAAAGTGAAACAACACAAGAATTTGCAGCAGCAAGAAGCTGCTACCAGCTCTGGGGCTGGAGGGACACAGAGCAGAGGTGATGCTGGTACAGCTCAGGCTACTGACGGGGACTGGTGTCACGAGGTTGTGCATCTGGAACTGGAAACACAGAGATGAACCACTGCCAGAAAGACCACCTGGAGTGGGCAGAGATGCCCTGAATTCTTCCCACTTTCAACCTTCCACATTCCTCTAGTATCATCTGTTAGCTAAACCAAACTGGAAGCCAGCTGGCAAGGGTGCCTAGAAAAGGCAGTTTTCAGGGGATAGCTTCTTTCCCCTCCCCACCTCCACCATGTTCCACAGAGAACTGATCAGGCAGGAGGTGGGAAATGGATCTGAGGACAAACAAATAAGCAACTAGCAGTACCCCTATGGAAGTAAGTGAAGAACATTGCTAAAGTGTAGAGTCATAATATTTTTAGCTTTTCTTAATAATGAGGATAAAATAAAATGATGCCATAAAATAATATTTAGCTTATTTAAAATGGCTATAAAAGTATATATACTAGAAAGATATGCATATATTTAATGTTATATAATAATATTTTGATATCACCATCATAAAGAAGAGTGGAAGAAATGAGGAGATAAGGATGGATAGTCACCAGATTAACACAAGCTGTTGCTAGGTGGTACTGAGACAGGAGAGAAGGGGGCAGGGCGCAGCCATGAAAGGAATGACACTATGATTACCACCAAGATGGTGGAAAAGTCAACTCCTAGTAGACCCGGAGGCCAAGATGGTGGTAAATTCGACCTCAGTGGACCACTTTATAATCCCCAAAGGCATCTTAAATTGATCTAACCTTGTACATCTCCTTTCTGGATTCTTTTGATCTGGGTGGATGATAGTTGATGGCTATTTGCTTTATAGAAGATTTGAAATATCTCAGAGTATGAATGCTTAATCCCATTAAGTTTATAAAATGGATTCTTTTCGTGGAAATATCATAAATACAAAATGAAAATATTTCTTTCTTTCATTGCCTTAGGGTCACATGAAAGAATTCCCGTAACTGACTTTAGCTAGCACAGTTGGTTTTCATATGAAAAAGGGGTAATAATTGGCTATTCCAAATTTGAGTTCTGTTAGAATTCTGACACTATTTTTATTCCTATTCTATTGTTCACACGAATGTTAATAGCTTCTTTGTCTACACATAGCATCTACTCATTTAACAACTGGTCTCACCACATCTATCTAAATTCATCTCTCTAGTGAAACACATTTATGCAGTAGAAAAGAACGGACTTTGAAAGGCCACAGATCTGGGATTGAGTCCCAGATCCATCTTTGGGATGTGTACATTTGGGTAAATTATTTAAACTCCGAGCTTCAGCTTTCTTATTTGTGAAATGGGGATGATGGTAGTATCTGGCTCTTCGGTTGTCATGAGCTTTTTAAACAAAGTCATGTATGTAAAGCATCAAGTACAATGCATGAAGTATAGAAAGTGCTCAAAACTGTTAAATTCCTACCTAATCCTATTACCATATAAGGCTGGAGAGATTTATTTGGAGACAGTGGCATAGTCTAGTGGGAAGAAGGTTATCCTTAGACTTTTCTATCCTCTGGATGTCTCTCAAATCACCCCACTGAAAGAGCAGCTTCCCTTAATTCTGAGTTGACCTTGCCATGATCAGGCTCATATTTTTCTGTTGTTCTCTAATGTACTCCTTGTATATATAAGTTACATATTTTAGTTGGATTTTGAGTTTCTTGACAGTAGGAGCTGTTTGTTTTCCTTCATATCCTCCAGATTTATTGCAATTGTGATAGATACTCAATAAATACATACTGAATATTTGTCTACAATGAAACATACAAAATTATACAGCTTGTAGAGAACTTTAAAATCAACTTGTACAATAACCTCATTCTACAGATGAGGAAACTGAGGTTTAGAGATGTTACAAACATTACCCAATGCTACACTGCTAGAAAGTGGCTGAGCTATTAATATAAAAAAATGGGCATAAGATCTAGATAGACAGATCTCCAAAGAAGACATACAGATGGCCAACAGGCACATGAAAAAATGCTCAATATTGCTAATTATTACAGAGATGCAAATCAAAACTAAAATGAGGTATCACCTCACACCAGTCAGAATGGTCATCATTAAAAAGTCCACAAATAATAAATGCTGGAGAGGGTGTGGAGAAAAGGGAACCCTCCTGCACTGCTGGTGGGAATGTAGTTTGGTGTACCCATTATGGAAAACAGTATGGAGATTCCTCAAAAGACTAAAACCAGACATTACCATATGATCCAGCAATCCCACTCTGGGCATATATCCAGAGGGAGCCTTAATTCAAAAAGATACATCACTCCAATGTTCATAGCAGCACTATTTACAATAGCCAAGACATGAAAGAAACCTGTCCATAAACAGATGAATGGATAAAGAATATGTGGTGTATATTATATATTATATATACATTATACATTACATATAATGGAATATTACTCAGCCCTAAAAAAGAACAAAATAATGCCATTTGCAGCAACATGGATGGACCTAGAGATTATCATTCTAAGTGAAGTAAGTCAGATGAAGACAAATATTATATAGTATCCCTTATATGTGGAATCTAAAAAATCATACAAATGAACTTATTTACAAAACAGAAACAGACTCACATACATAGAAAACAAATTTATGGCCACCAAAGAAGAAAAGTGGGGGAGGGATAAATTAAGACTTTGGGATTAGCATATACACACTATTATATATAAAATAAACAACAAGGTCCTCCTGTACAGCACAAGGAACTATATTCAATATCTTGTAATAACTTATAATGATAAAGAATATGAAAATGAATATTTATATATATAATTAAATCACTTTACACTGGAAACTGTACATGAAACTAACACAATATGTAAATCAATTATACTTCCATAAAGATAAATTAATTTAAAAAGAAAGTGGCAGAGCTAACATTTACTACTAGCTCAGATATATCTGATTCCCATGCCAGTGCTCCTTTCATTATCCAATTTTTTTACATGATGAAGTCAGTGGATTGGAAATTGTCGATTATTATCATGTGTCAGTATTTTGGAGAATAAATCTCATTTATCTAGATTGGTGGTTTTTCCATATTAGCTTGTATTCAAAATCATCTAGAAGCCTTGTTAAAACACAGAATGTAGGGCCTCACCCCCATAGTTTCTGATGTAGTGGTTCTAGGTGGGGCTCAAGATTCTATACTTCTGACAAATTTCCAGGTGATGATGATACGTCATATTTTGAGAGAAGCTGAGCTAGAATTATGGATTCTTTTTTTCTCTTCCTCTTAAAACCAAACTTGATCCATTGCATACTTGAACTTCCTACAGTGTACAAAGGAAATGACAGTACATGGAACTAGCCTTTCCTTGAAAACATTTTTCTTTTGTCCAAAAGAAAGTGAGCACCAACTATGTGGTTAGTACACGGTACTATGGAGGATCTTAAGGTGTATAAGACCCAATACCCGTCCTCAGGTGGCCCTGTGACCTCATTTAAGAGGAAAAGTCCACTTCTAGGAGCAGCCAGGAATGACCTGCGTGATTTAAATAACAGTGGTGTTGAGGAAGCTTCAATACAATTGTAGATGTGTTCCAGAGGTAGTTATACTGATCAGCTTTTGTTAATTATCAACACACTTCTGATAAGTTTGGGCACATGTAAGTAAATTCTGAAATGCTAAATATTAGTTTTACTGTAATTCTATGCCGTCATAGAACATCTGGGGTTTTTTTCTAATTTATTTTTCATCTAAGCTATTATTAATTATAATGGTGTTTGAGGCCTGAGGAAATAATTAACAATCTTTGTAAGTGGGAAAAAAGCATTCTATATGCTCGAATTTCTGCCAATTCATTTGGCAGAAGTGGAACTAATTCCAAAGACAGGCAACCCAATGATTAATACATAAGCGAGTTAATGATTTTAACCAGGATTCTTTTTTGACTGCCTTTTAGATATTTGTAACTAGGGTCCATAAACCCCTAGGGGCTGTGTATATGAACCTTCGGGATCCTGACTCCCATGAAACTGCATGCAAAAATGTCTGAGTACAAATTTGCTTTTTTTCTTTTCTTTTATCAGATTCTCAAAGGAGTTAACCACTTTCCTATGGGAATATTAGGAAAGAAACAAAATAATTGTAGCCCAAAGACTGACTGAACTTTTGTTCTTACTCCCCACCTGTCTTCACCATATGTTATAGGGAGCCTTCTTCCTTACTATTTTCATGGAAGAAAGGGGTAGAGGAATATTAGCAGATAGAAACCATCCCTGGAAGGCAACTCAGATCTTTTTCACCATCTGCATCCTCAGCTGGGTTAGTTGCTTGTTGATCTCGTATGTTCACTTAATCACTATTCATTTGACTGTCATTTAATATAGATAATTAATAACCATAGCAGCCAGAAAACTCCCTGGCCAAAGTAGATGCCAATCTGTGATTTTGAATGAATATTCCTGGAATGAATATCTACATATTTCTCTTTTCCTCATCCTTTCTATCCATCAAAACCATCTGGCGAGATCCAGCTCAAATCTCTCTTCCTCCATGAAATCTTCTTTAATAGCTAAACACAGAACTCTTTTGTCCTCTTCCTGATAGTACAGCATTCTTTGGGTATGTATCAACCATTTTGTTGGTCAGTTACATGCAGTTTAACACTGTTTTCTACAAGGAGAAGGAATGGCGCATATGTGCATACTGTGATTCCTGCACAGTGACATGAACAGAGCAGGCACTTAAAAATCATTGTTGAAAAAATGGTCCCAGTTTGTCAACAATATGAGAAGTAAAAACCGTGTCATTCTCAGTGTGTTAACCTCATAGCACTTACTAGTAGTTCTAAGCACATTGATGTCCCATAAATTCACGGAAATAAAACAGTTGGCAAAAAAACTGGGGTGTAGTGCAGAACTTTTGTGACTTCTAGGGAGAATGACTGAGTCAGCATTGTCAATTTCCTCTCTATCCATTACAATCTAATAGCTTCTACGTTATTGATTCATCCAACAGTTTCAGAGGATGAGAAGCATTTGGATTTTCAGCTTTGCTGCTGAGAATGGTATGGACAACTTTAATCTCCAAAGAGTGTGTCCCTGAACATGATATGAGTTAGATGTTGAAAATGTTTGCTCACTGAAATCGCATTAATTCGGAAGCATATGGTCATCATCCACCGTTGAAAATGCAGACTCACACTAAATGCTTAACATTTGAAGTACAGCAAACACTTTCACCTGCTTTATCTCATTTGATTCTTATAAGAGCCCGGCAAGATATATAAGTGAGTTACTCAAGGACATTCAAGGACTCCATGACCTTTCCACTAAAGCAGGCTACCATTCTAATCCATATATCCCTGCCTATTATGTACTAAGTTCAAAAGGAAAATTCTCTTCTCCTGAAAATCACCGTTCCTTGGCAGATATATGATATAACTCTACCACTTTAAAACAACAAAGTGAAGATAAAGCACAGAGAAAATTAGATTTGACAACCTAATGGAGAACCCTTCTTTGTTATTTGAAAATAACATCATTCAAGCATCATCATTGAACAGTCTTCAGTTCCAGCAAGTAAGGGGCATGTTTATTTGGCATTTGAAGGTGAGTTGAAGCCACCAAATCACATAATAGAAAACAACATGAAATTCCACTTTGATTAGTTATGTTTCCTACTGGCTCTTGATTTGAAAAACCTCTCTAAGATTCCAGTAGACAGTACCTTATGTATTCCCTTTAATTGTTAAGAAACAAAAACTTTCCAACAGTCCAACTTTATTACATTTTATAACGTTATTTACTACACATTTACTTACTTTTTAATAGTTCTCATTTTACACAGGCTTGCAAAAGACAAATTTTCTAGTAAGCCCCTTTTCCTGAATGGTTTAGGGTCTCCTGTCTGAAGATAGCTTATTTGAGCCTAAGAACTCCTAATGCTAATGGCCTCTTTTGAGGAATATTATTTTCCTAAAACTCATGGACAGAGGAAAAACAAAACTTTCATAATTCTATCCTTTTTGTACCCATTCTTTCTGCCAAGAATGTCTTTTCTCTTCACCTAGTAATGGCTAAATCATCCTCATGACCCAGGCTAGAATTCACTTCCTTAATGAAGCTCCTTGATTCTGAAACAGTAAACTAACCCCCGTTCCAAAATGGCTTCCCTGACACTAAAGCTGTTTGCTGATTCAGTCTGACTTGGAATTCTTACAATGTGTTTTTTTTTCCTCTGACAAGCCCCCATCTTTGTGTAACTTACTCAACTGCTTTTGTGCTAAACAACCCCTAACTTTCTCATTACATTCGCTCTCACCCCTGCCCCTTGAGCCTCCTTTGTTCTAGGAAGACAGTCATATTCTAAGAGCCACCTGAGCTCCAGAAACCCACAAACCCATCACGAGATTATCATGATACCAGACACAATTGTATCTAAGTGGACTTCTGGAACAAGAAGAGTACGAGACCTGCAAACCCTGGTCCTTATCACCTGCTCTGCACCCCAGATCTTTCCCATAAAACTTCCTAATGCCTCATCCCTGGAGGACACATAGTTCTAAAGGTGCTAGCCTACTGTGGTCCCCTTTGTCCAACAAAGCAATTAAAGGTGTTTCTTTTCTACTTCACCCAAAACTCTGTCTCCAAGACTTAATTCGACACTGGCACACAGAGGCCAACATTTCAGGAAAAATTCCTGCAAGCAGAATTATCCTTTTCCTGCTCTGTGTTCCCACAATACTTTATAAATTCTTTTATCCTACACTTGCTGAATTTTATTGTGGACAAAGAATGTCTCCTGCCATATCAGTAAACAAAGAATGTTGTGGCCATCAAACCATCAACCACTGCAGCTGCCCCTACCACCTACCACCACCCCTGACGGTGCACCCTGAGAGGATTCAGGATGGATAAAACTGGATACTGGCCCTAGATAGTTAAGATGCATATCCAAGGAACGATTTCAGTGAGTCCAGACTCTTGTATCTCCCCATACATAGAAAAGTGCTAAATTCATGAATTTGAGATGTCCGATTTCTCTTTAATTAACAGTAATCTTTTGGTGTTCTACTTTTTTTCCCGAAAACTCCTGTATATCCTGGCTTCTCCCTTACTTCTTCAGAACAGTCCCTCTTTTAGATTGTGCTATTTTTCAGTCACCACTATTAAAACTCAGTGTTTACTTCTCTGTTTCCTCATCTTGATGATGAGAAACTTGAAGTCAGGACCTATTTCTGATTTCTTTCTGTTTCCCACAGTGCCCAAGACATCATTACTCCTTTCCTCACTCCTGTATAGCATTGATTGAGTGACAAATAGCATGTTAAGGAACTTATAGAAGTTAATCTGTGAGATAAGTATTGTCATCCCAGTTTATACTGCTGGGGACAAAGAAATTTTCCTCTACTCTTCTAGGTTCTTCTGGCTGGTCTAAGAATTAAATTGACATGGAACAGATTAAGAGGAGAAAATCAAAGTGTAATAACATGTATACACAGGAGAGACCCTTGAGAACTGCGTACCTTCCCAGTACAGCTGAAGCTCTCACCTTAAAAACCATCTTCAGCTAAAGACAAAAGAGGATGTTGGGGGGAGTGGTTTGGGGCTCCAAAAGGTAAGAAGGCAATTGACATGGAGATGGAAAAGCAAAGGTTTGGTAAATAAGTGTCTGCTGGGCTGTGCAGACACAATGGGGCATACAGTGGACTTGGGTCTCTAAGCCCTCTCCTCACATTACATCTAGCCCATATTCTTTGCAGAAATCTCTGGTTATAGCTCTATTCTAGGAGCAGGCCCTCTAACTAAACTTTTTAGGCAATTAGGGGGAAGGTCAAAGTTTCTTCCTCTTTTGGGCTTTCATTGTTTTCAGCTCAAAATAATACACATGCCAAAGAGACATTTAGCAGTATTGCTCCCCTACAATACTCTGAGAAAACTGAGGTGCAGGGAGGCTCATGAAACTTGTCTAAGATCATGCAACTACATAGTTGAGAAGTCTGGATTTTAAACTAAAAAAAATTTTTTTGAAGTCAAATTTACTTAACATAAATTTAACCACTTTTAAAATAAACATTTTGGTGACATTTAGTTCACTGACAGTTCTTTGCAACCATCATCTCTATCTAGTTTCCAAACATTTTCATCACCTCAAAAAGCAACTCTGTACCCAGTGAGCCATCATTCCCCATTCCCCTCCTCCACCCCTGGGACAATTAATCTGCTTTCTGTCTCTGGAGATGTCCCTACTCTGGACATTATTTAAAAATAGAATCATGCAAGATATGACCTTTTGTGCCTGAAAAGCCTGGATCTTATTTCAATTCTCCATAAATCTAGAGTCCATTCCCTTACTTACTACATTTTTTTAGTTTTACATGGGACGCGCACACTATATATTTGATGAATGAGTAAATGAATAGTTATAGAGAGGACACCAATCAGCCAACTTATTTCCCACTTTATCTAGTTATTTATTATTTGATTTACCTTCATAAAAGATCCTTTTGCAGCTTTTAAAAAGTGTCAGTGTGAGAGACTAAAGCTCTCAGTAGCTGAACAGATTGGAGGGTGGTAAGGAGCCCACGTTTGTAGTTAGCTCTCTTTTCAGGGTCTATGTTAGTTCAAATTGACACCTACAATTGATTTATTCATTATCACACTTATAGGATAAATGCAGAGGAAGACTAGGTGATTGGAGTGAAGCTGGCCAGCTACATTGTATGTGAATGGGTTGTTACCAACTTGGTTGCCAGGACTAGAGGCGGGACCTCCTGCAGGGGAAATAAATGCAGTTTTCCCCCAGTAACTGCTTTTCTCCAACATGTGAGCTATTGCTTGGACAGAAACTGGTTCAGAGGAGCGGGTTTCTATGGGCTGCCAAGAAGATTTGACAAGTGCCTCCTTGCTTGAAGGCAGTCTAATTTGTTAGTAGAGGTGTGAGAGTGTCAATTTATTGTTCCTGTTTTGATTCACAATGTGGGACTTTTGATGCTATGTGAAAAGCAATTAAATGTATGACATTTAGTCTTTAATGACCCACCTCTCTAGTTATAATAAAGGAAATTCCAAATAGATAGCTCTTACTTTTTCATGTTTCTGTCCAAAAGGACATTATTTTTATATTTCCTATGTGCAGTGTGTCTCAGGAAGCTTTCTTAATGATGTCTCTATTTTTATTGGAAATTTAATTATACCTCCACTGATATGACAACAGAAAATTAGTCCACTTAACTCTTAGACCACCTGCTCTTTGGGGCACTATTTCAAATCTGCCACTTCTTGTTTTGTGATACCAAGAAGGGAAATTCAGTTTTATTTAGATTTATTTCCAGGAAAAAAAGAAATAAAACTCAGGGTCATAATTTTAAATGGCTTCCTACTGTTTATGTATGGATTTGGGGAAAAGAACAATTATCATCACAGTTTTAGGCATGGTTAGTTGCTTCTATATGCCTATTTGTATTATTGTGCATATAGGAAGGCCTCACCTTTAACTTAAATTTGTCTTTATTTTGAGGCAATTGTAGATTCATGTGCAATTGTAAAAAGTAATACAGAGAAACACAGTCTACCTTTCACACAATTTCCCCCAATGTCTTGCAAAACCATCAAACTGTCAACTGCAAAAAAAATGCACAACCTAAAAGTTGAGTTATGTTTTATTCCGCAGACTTTCTGGGGACTCAAGCCTGGGAGGCAGCCTCTCAGATCACTCTAAGTGACTGTTCTGCCCAGGCACGGTAGGAGCCAGGATACATAGCAGTTTTTGCAACAAAGAGCAGGTAGTCAGAACATTAAAAGATTACTGTTAATTAAAGAAAACCAAACATCTCAAGTTAAGAAATTTACCACTCTATGTATGGGAAGGTGCAAAGTTCTGGACTCATTGAAATTATTCCTTTGACGTGCACCTAGCTATCTAGGACCCCCTATCCTGTTCTTTTCCATTTTGAGTTCCCTCCGGGTGCACCATTGAGGGTGGCAGCAGAGGCCAGGCTGCCTTCTTGTTGGCATCCTGAGTTCCCTCCGCTCACTTTCAGGGTTTGTGGTAGTGGCTGATGACTTGCTGGCCACAACATCCTTTGTTTACTGATATGGCTGGCAATACTTTTCATTCACGGTACAATATCACAGCCAGGATACATACATTAATACAGCCAAGATACAGAACAATTCCATCACCACAAGGATCCCTTGCGTTATCCATTTATAACCTTCCCTAATCTCCATCCCTAATCTCTAGCAACCATTAATCTGTTCTCTATTTCTATAATTTTGGCATTTCATTATTGCTATATAAATGCAATCATAGAGTATGTAACCTTTTGAAATTGGCTTTTTTGTTCTACTCATTGTAATTCTCTGAAGATTTATCCAAGTTGTTGTATGCGGTCTTATCTTTTAATTGGAAACCAAATTACAGATATTTTTACAAGCAAAAATGAGATCATTGGAAATATTCAGGCTTCAATATTGTTGTTTTCTAGAGTTTCTTCATTATAAACCAATTTTTTTAAATGGAAAGTTAGCATATTCATGATGCACATGTGTCTAATCCAAGCTTCCAATCCATTTCCGTGTGACACTTATTCCAGGAACATAAACTCTTCAAGGGCAGTGACCATGCTGTGCTTACCCATCAGTATTGATTTTCTGTTGTGGACTGCACTTACCACAAAATCAAGAAACTACAGAAATAATCTGAGGGTTTGAAAAGTGGCAAGTTGTGTTTGCTGTCTTGGTTGACACTCAGAAGAAGAATCTGTTAAGGGTCACTTATCATGAGTAGTTTTCCACTGAGACTATAAAAATAGATCTAAAGGTCTTAGTATGATATATGAATTAAAGTAGGAGATAAAAATGTAAGTTCCATTCCCCTACTATTTTTAAGTCAATCAAAAGGTTTTGTTGAGATTGTGTGGCTAAACCAAATGCAATGCAGGGCTTTCAAATTCAGCAAATTCACTGGTTATTTCCTCTGTGTTTGCACTGTTTTCTCAGCTCTGTTTAATAAAAGCACCATGCCTTGATTAGCAATATAACGTTGAAATTTTAAATTTCTTTCCTGGAATACTATGTAAAGGAAATATGCTTGTAGAATTAAAATGGCTTTTGTAAGTTTAAGGCTAGTGTTTCAGGCTAAATTGTTCAGGCATATATTGCATCCTAGTAGAGTGGAAAAAATAGGAGGTTTGAGATCGGAAAAACTTGGATTTGAGTCCGACATCCATAGCTTATTAACTCTCTGACATTGGCAAGATACTCCAGGCCTCAATTTTACTTATAGAATACGGGATATTATTAATATTTATCCTATTCTAGCATTACCCCATGTCTCTAATCCTCGTTGAAGCAAAATTTCTTGAAAGAGTTGCCTACAGTTTCTGTCTTCACTTCCTTACCTCCCGCTGCCTCTCAGCACACTCTGAAATGTTTCCATATCCACCATTCTAATGAGATTTATCTTATCAAGATCATAGTGACCTCAAAGTTTCTGCTTGGCAGCTGGAGCTAGTCTAGAGGACCGATAGGGAAAGGTCCACCAAGGGTGTGTTTACTTGAGAAACTGTGCGGCATCTCAGGTTGGGGGAGGAACAAACTCTCCTACTAGAGGAGGGCTGTGAATTTCAAATGTTGTCATATATCAGTTTGGGAGAGAAAAGGAGAAGATGAGGGAAAGATTCTAAGAACATAATAATGTTGATCACTCAGATTGTCCTCAAGACGAGCTCTCAAAGACCTAAGTCCTAGAGTGGGACAATCATCATAATATGTGATAAAAAATGGTTATATAAAAAAAAATCACTCAAGTCACACAAAGCTCTGGTGTTTTGGAGCCTGTGTATGAACTAGAGCATAACACCCAAGTGCTGGATTGTAGCCCCTACAGGGACAAGACAGGGCACCATCTTCATCTGGGCTGACACGGTGGTGCAGACCCAGCACCACAGAGCAGATACAACTGTGTGAGCCAGAACCAGCTTAGTCTCCTATTGGAGTGCCAATAGGGCATCCCTCTGTAGTGCTCAGCAATCAATTTTGTAGCCTCAGTGTTGTGACACGGTGGTATTCTCTTACTGTGGTCATCTCTGTGATAGGTGAAGCTATAGTAGCTGGACCAGGAAAGAATAGGAGGAAATGGCAGATGCTCTATGGGAGCCAAGAGGGCTAATTGACAAGCACACATGAAACGCATCCTTTGACATTTCCTAGAACTTGCCATAAGGGATTTGAGAAGGAGCAAAGATGATGTTGGCTTTTTATTTAATTGAAAATGAAGTCTACATGCCTTCCCCTGACTTCCCAGGATCTGCATAACCTAACCTGCGCGCACCTCTCTAACCTCATCTCATACCACCTGCTTCTTCCCTCCTGACGTTCCCCGTACATTGTCCTTCTTTCAGTTTATTGAACTCATTAAGTGCTTGTACCCTGTGGCCTTGGACTCACTGTTTATATGCCAGGAATGCTCTTCTGACTGTTCTCTTGTCATTCATGTCCCATCTCAACTGTCACCTCTCTAGAAAGGCCTAAACACCCTATCCAAAGTGCCTCCCTTCTTAGTCCCTCGCTCAGAAGTGAATCTCTATTATAGTTCCAGGTTTTCTTGTATAACATGTCTCATTACATAAACATGTAAGAAATGTACCTACTTATTATCTGCTCCCCTCCCCACAAATGTACACTTACGGAGGGCAGGGAGCATGCCTGATCTGTTCAAGAGAGTACACACAGCACTGAGAACAGTGTTTGACAGGGAGCAGGCACTTAATACATGCTGAATAAAGAATTACTTATTGCTAACACTTATTTATTTTGTAAGTATATATGCTATAATATAAATATATCAAACGTAACATGTTACGTTTGATATATCAAACTATGTGCTATCTGATTAGATAGTATAGATATATAATTATAAACTCAAGCATTTATGGGTTGTGCTTAAAATAATTAATTATAATTGAGTAATAGTTAATTTTCAATGAATTTGGGTGAGTATTCATGGTATACTATGAATACCATGAATTCCAGTGTCTTCTGGGTGCCTTTGATCTCATAGGAACCAACTGCTACCTGGCCTCTGCCAAGCTTTCTGGCCAGACTGAGCCAACAGCTCCTCCAGTCCAGCTCCTCGTGTCTTTCCCACGTGCTGTCCCTCTTCACGGAACTCTCTGGCTTCCCTAGCCTCAGGCCTCCTCTGACTGACTAATTTTTAGTCAGCTTTCAGCTTAGGTATCACATTTTCAGGAGACTGGAGTGTTACACACAGAGAGAAAGATTACTTGCATCCTTGTAGTGCAGAGACAGGGCTCCCTTGAATACCCAGTCTTCCCCAGTAGGAACTGGTTCTAGTGATCCTGCCTTAGGTAAGGTCACTTTTTCAGTGCTGTGCTGTATCCCCTCGGCTTGTGCTGGGCATTGTTCTCTCTGCTTCTGACCTGGCGAACCTCCAGACTCCCCCGTAGGCTCCTCTTCTTGCGGTATTTTAGAATCACTGGCCAGATGTGAGACTAGAAGGACTTTCCCCAAACACAAAAATGACTGATATCCATACTGGTAACGGCATTACTTTGCCTCCGATGGCTCTGATCTCGTTTATCACTTGTCTTTATATCTGCACACTCTACATGTTGCCAACAGGACTCTTCCTGATAGAGATGGCTCTCTCTCCCTTTAATGGAAAGAGACGAGGTTGTTTATTTGCCCTCTAGAGGGACCTCGTCTTCTCTGGCAGTTGTGCTTCCAAGGGATCCATTTGGAAATTTGAAACAAATATTTTCATTTTTTTCCTTAGTTTTCTTCCTGCAGGGAAAAGCAGGATCAAAGGGACACTCTGCCCCAGGGATTGCAGCTGTGGCTTAGGGTTCTGTGAAGTAGCTACCTTTTAACTCTTTTCTCCCCCAAGCATTATGATTGCACATGAATCCATCCACTGTATAGTTCTTGGAGCTTAAGAAATTTAGTATTACAGCCTTTGATACAGTAGGACCCTGATGTGCAGTTGAGAGTTAATTGGCCATGAACTGAATTGTTCCACTGAGTCTGATGATGGTTCCTTGAAGGGCATCCTTATCTTCACAGCCTCTAAAATCTCTAACAGAATCAGCAAATATTTTTGAATGAATGAATGTGCATGTACTATGTACTAGAACCTGTGCTAAACGTCTTACAAACATTTGCTTTTTTAATCTGCATAAGAACCTCATGGAGTGCTGTTTATTTTACAGATAAGGAAACTAAGGCTTAGAGATGTTGAAGATTGCTTTTCCAAGAGCTGAGAGTTAATAAGGGCTGGAAATGAAATTCAAACGCAAGCAGTAGAACATCGTACCACATACTCTTAGCCTCTATATTCTGTCTGGAGATTGATTGATATATTTTATGCCAATAAAATGCAAATTCAATGGATAATTCATAAAGAAAGCATTTTGGTTTTAGCCTAAAATGCTTATGCGGGACTATATATTCTGCAGACTGTGGAATTCATATTAGCTAGGAAGGGTGAGTAATCTTGAGGACAGGTATAGGGAAAAGTCTATAATCTCTTTTCAGGTTAAATTGGCTGCCTCTCAAGAGAATAAAATATCTTCCCCAGGACACTCAAGTTCATTCAGAGTGTTCTGTGTACACATTGCCTATGGGAGCAGTTTGAATTGTGTTTCTAGTGCTCAGCTAAAGTGAACACATTGCATTAATAATTAGTCAGAGTATAAAGGTGCAATAATGGCTTTTCAGTTAAATGCCTATATGTTTTGTAGTTTTGTCGTTAACTATTGTTTAAGGGGCATGTTTTCTTATACCTTAGGCATTCAGTTGTTATGTTTAATCTGTGAATTATTTAGCTGAATTCTTTATATGGAAGCTTTACTCTTGACAAAGGCTCTGTATGTAGCGCACTGTTTGAAAGCATAGATTTGGGGACCAGAATTTGAGTTTTGTTTCTGCCCCTTACTACATGACCTGGGCAAGTCACTTCATCTATCTGCTGTTCAATCATTTTATCTTTGGAATGGCAAAAACAATAATATCTACTTTTCAGAGTTGTAAGATTAACATGAAGCAAATAATAGGAATCACTTGAAATGGGTCTTGATGTGTAGCAAGACTTCAATAAATTGTCCATGTAACTTTTTCTCATCAAATTCCCAAGGAAGACTAGTATTTCGTATGCTATGCATTCACATTCATTCTATTGGACTTTGATTATACAAGTAAATCAGTAGCAACCTAACAGGAAGTGCATTAGCTCTTGAGCCAGAAGAATAAGTTTCAAGTCTTGGCTCCATATCTTACTATCTCTGTGATCTTATACCTTTGCAAGGTGGGCACGCTTTTCTTAACAATCACATTTTCCCTGCTATAGTACAAATGACAAGTTTGGACATATGGTTTCATTTTTAAGGTCTTTACATTATAGGGGGAAGGAAAAAATTCTCTACCCTCTTAAGGTCTCTGGCTAGACCTAGGAATTAAACTGACATGAGACAGATATACAGGAAAAAAGCATACAAATTTTAATTATTTTTTTATGTATATGTGGGAATTTTCCCTAGAGACATGATGGCTTGAAGAAGCAGTTTGGTTGACTGCTGCTATATACTGAGTTGGACAAAGAGAATAAATTGTGGAAACATGACAAGGAAAGGGTCTTGGGCTGGGGTAGTTAATTTGGTGGAGAAGTGACTAGCAAGATAAAGGTTAGTTCAACAAGGTATGTTTGAACAGATTTCTTTTTTCGACCTCAACTTTTGAACCTTGGTGACACAGGTGTCACATTCCTGCTGGTGGAGGGAAGACATCTTTCACATGGGAGTTTCATCTCCTGCTTTTAAGAAGAAGAATGAAGGTCAGCATGTTCTTTTTGCATTTGCTGCTTTGCAAGTGTTTTTAATTCAAAATAGTTAATATTGCCAGGGTGCTATATTTTGGGGTGATGTGTTCTGAAGTCTTTCAAAATGTTTCATTATTCCATATACCCCATGGAGGAGCTAAATGTTTTAGGGAACTCGAAGTCTGCATTTGGAGGTAGTGTGTGATGATGTGTTACCCGGAGTTGCTAAGGAAGAGTGCTTTCAAGTAGGAAAAGCCTTTCAAGAAACTTATACAAACAGATACTATTATAGGTGTCTATTTTTTTCCCAAGATATTGAGTTAAGTCAGGAGAAAACAAATCTATTTAAGAATGAGCGTTTATTAATGAACTGATAAGCCTTACAGGACGCCAACTCTACCCTATGCTCCACTATTCATTACAGCAAATGAGGTAATTAACTGGCAATATAAAGGAGCTAACTTCAGAACACATGTCAAGAAATATAATCTTAAAATCATCACTGCCCAGGGGGTGGGGGTATAGCCCAGTGGTAGAGGGCATGCTTGACATGCATGAGGTCCTAGGCTCAATCTTCAGTGCCTCCACTAAGGGGATACAAAAAAAGAAAAATTTAAAAAAATCATCACTGCCCAATACACACTAGAGAGTTGGCTGAGAGGAGCTGTACTTGAGGAGGACTGCTTTGAGGATATAGATTCCATCCATCACTCAAGATATACTAAAGAAGTTACCATAATTAAATTAAACCAGCAAAGAGCTAATTACCTGGCTCATTTTGTCAGAGTTCACCACACAATTGTTTTCACTGAGCTTCCGTTTGGGAATTTCATTTTATAAGCATGGTCCCAAAGAAGCAGCCCTTTGAAACGCTTGTTTCATGTATTATGAGGATGTTTGTTCACTTGCAAGGTATCATCTGTGGGAAGACTCTTCAGAGAAATTCTTATCTGATCTCAAGGTCAAGTACAGTTGTAGTTCTGAACAATTGATCTGGGTACTATGAACTTTTAACACTTGCTGGATTTCCATTTTTTTACATTGACTTCCAGAGAGCTTAGAGTAAAGGTGATGACCCACATAAGGCAAAAATAAAGTCCATTATGACGTGTACTTCTTATTATAAACCTTAACCTATTTTATATCTTTATTCTAGATACTCTCCCATCTTCATGCTTTTAATCTGTGCTTTAGTGGAAAGGGGCAAGTCTTTGGAATGAGACACATCTGGATGCAAATTTGGGCTCTGCGCTTGTATATATTTATAAGTTATCTAGCCTCTCTGAGATTCAGTTCACACAACTGCAAAATTAAGCTGATGGTGATATTGACCTCAAAGGATTCCTGTGAAGTTTCAGGGAGATGAGCTACAAAAATTACCTCACCTAGTGCCAGGCACATACAGAGTTGGCGCCCAGTAAATACTAGTTTATTTTCTTTATATTTTAATATATAATGATTTTCTCTTTTTATCTCCTCCTTTTATCTATTAAAAATATATTGGGTGGGTTTTTTCTCTACAGACAGGTTAACTGATTTGAGAGTATAGTGAAAGTGATTGTATTGGCAGTTTCATTTAGCAGTGTTAGTTCACATTTAATGTCTGAAAGTAGATCGCAGCTATATGTAAATAGCTCTTGATAGATAAGAAGTTAACTTAATATCTCTATACAATGGAATTGTGGGCAGGTGCAGATCAGCCACGGAGCCAGGGTCTGAGTCTCTGATGCTTGCCACAGGGACTCAGGCCCCAAGGGAGGAGAGACATAGCAGTGGCACAGAACTAGGGATGCCAGGTTGTGGCTGTGTCCTGGGCCCGAGGCAGGGTGCAGTGGCGGACTCATCCCAGGGATGCGTATCCACTGTGACTCAGGCCCCAGGGGGTGGAACATTTGCAAGTGGTCTTTGCAACTGTTACCAAATTTCTAGGTTGTTGTGCTTCCTGGATTAGTTTTACTTTGGATAACACTCAACCATTTAGAGCCAAATATGGAGAGTATGATGGGTAAGAATGGAGTGTTGCTGTTGCTTTTGTGTTAATAAGAAAGTATATTGGCTATAGAATAATGCCTGATTTTTGGAATGGATTTTAAATCAGAAAGTGTAGCTTATTTACTCATATGCCTGAATTCTGGTATATGTTGAAAGCCAAGTCCTGTTACTTGCTAACATTTCATGTCGCTGTTGTTTCATGGTTATTAACTTGCCAGTTCTAAAGGAATTTTCTAAATGGTATAAAATTATATTAGCAGAATAGGACATTAAAGTCGTGTTTCTTTCCATATTAGGAGGAAATGCACTATGTAGAAAGATGAATGACAGCCCAGTTCTGCCCCTGTTGATAGGAATCAAGCTTGTCACTTTGCTTTACACACTTTCAAAGCTCTTCTAAGCCTTAAATTTCAAAACATTTCCAAGATAAGCAATTACCATGCTTAAGCATTACTGATCGTTTTTAAATAACTTTCAATTTTTGACAACAGACATGAAATGAACACTATTTTACCATGTTTAAATGTATTTAAAATAAAACTTGTCATGCTTTACTTGTATTTGTATAATTCTTTTGATTGTTGCTAATATATGGTGTTCACTTGAGTACACGTGTGGTACACAAGTTTCAAGGTGTCTTCCCAGGCAATAAACCATCATGTTCTTTAGAAATGCCACTTAATTCCATGGAATGGTCTCCCGTCCACCAGGTCTGTAGCATAAGAGGCCAACATCCAGCCATTGCTGTTTAGACCAGAAAGAGCCATCTGACCCAGCTGGACCAGGTAGATTATCCTCTGATTTTCAAATTTGGGTAGAGAAATTCTACTCTGATCTGGTCAATTATGTGGAAAAGTCGTAAACAACTTGTGACTCATGCAATGGCCATGTCTACCATTTAGACTAAATCCCAGTCCTTCCTGAGTCCTCTGCATTTTGCTGTTAGTTTCCATGAAATTGCTCTGATTCCTTAGACAGTAGAATATAGCTGGTCCTCATTTTTTTTCTCTTTGGGAGGATGGGAAAGATGATCATAAGCTTTATTTAGACTTGTATTCCGTTTTCAGACAACTCTAATTGGTAGAAAGTTCTTTGACCCTTCCTCTTATTGAATTATGGTCTGATCTCTGTAGCAACACCTTTTTGATCTGTTCTGCCCTTGGGATCTAATAGAATTAGTGTACGGATTGTTGTCTTAATCCCCTTTCCAGATATTGGAAGCCAACTATGTGTACCTGCCAAGTCCTTTCTCCTCTGCTCTGTACATCCCACATTACCCCCACTGCTGCTCATATCAGAGCATTTCTGGACTTTTCACTCTCATGTATACAGTCATCTACTCATACCTACATACCCATAAATATGGCTATGCCTGAATATTCCTCACCAGTTTTGGAAGGAGATTCTGAAACAAAGTGAAAATCCTATACACGTTTACAAGTTAATGTGTAAAATCTCAGATATATCCTTAATACTACTGGTGTTTCTTTCAGGTGGAAAAGTTCACATATTTTTCAAATGGTTAATGGAAAACTGTAAGATTTTGCTAAATTTTTTAATATCGGCCTTAAATCCACACCACAAATGTGTATCTACATTTTCATGCATATTTCGTCACACACTCAAACACTATTTCACAGAAGAAAAAGCTCTTTAAATGAGCTGTTTGAAAATGTGATCTTCTATGTTTACCCTCCTGGCAGGGAGAAATAATGTACTGGATCATATCTTGATGAGAAGACAAGAACATCTAGATGACATTTTAATTCCCCTTAAAAGATTTCCCTAACCACAGTATTCATTATGGAGAATGGTTAGGATGGTGTAGTTTGTGTATCCTGTGTTTCCCTCTAAAGGGGAAATGAACAAATCAGTATATCTGTGTAGCGGACACAATTGTCTTAACAATTGCCTTTTCTTTTTAAATGAATGAAGCCAATGTCAGTTCTCATACTGAACCATCCAAGGGCTTTTATTTATAGAAATCACAGTGGTTTTTAATGAGGTCATGGTGTAAAATATTGCTTTTCAATTCACATAGAAATTATATTGTCAAGTAACACTTTGATCCTAGAAAACTAAATAAAGGGCCCATTGTTAAATTTCTTTCAAAACCAGGAGATGAAAAACTTTTAGAGATGAAGCACTGTTTCCATGTATTTATTTTTGCTGCAAGCAGTATTTCTGACGTTGGAGATCTAGACAGTGAACACTTTGAGGACAGGTTAGACCTGTTTCTCTTTTTAGTAACTGGCACTATCCATGGTACAGGGCAAGCACACCATCGATGTTTACTGACAAATGAATGAACAAATAAGTACTAGGTTGTTGTTTTTGATGGGAAGAGTAGATAATGCCCTGGATATTGTAGGGGTTGGTGAATGTGAGACTGAGGATTAAGGTGCCACAGAGAAACATTCTCTGTGAGAGTGAATTGAATGCCTGGCATTTGATAAAAAGCAAATGCTCTGGGAGCTGTCACCAGTAAAACTTTATTGGGGCTATTAAAAAGTCTGCTGAAAGCAAGCTTTTGTTGTCCCTAAAAGAATAAAAATCAGTAGGGAAGGACCAGCAGAGAGTAAAAGGTCACTGGAGGTGGGGAGGGTATGCTGTTAGACAAACCTCATAGATTCTAGGTATTTGCTAAACAATGACTCTTTGTCCACATGATGTCAATATCATTCCTTGGTTAATTCAACTTCATAAAATACTTTGTACTTTAGTTCAAGTAAAGACATAACAAACAAGAAAAAAAGTGCTAATCAAATCCAGGAGGTAGTCAAGCACAAGGAAAAGAATGTAAATTCTGGGAATCAAAAAGTCCTTATTCTGATATTGGATCTTGTGTTGTGTGATTGATGAACTATTACTTTTCCTACCATTGGCCTCTGGTTCCTCATGTCTAATAGGGTGAATAGGATCAGTTGATTTTCAAACACCCTGCCCGCTCTGAAATTCTCTGATTTTATATTGACAGTTTGCTGGACGTGATTGACTAATCAATTGAATTGTGCCAAAATGTAGGTATAGCCTAGGGGAGAGAGCTGGATAGCCAAGAATCTAGTTTTAGAGTAAACACAAAAATATGCTCCTGAATTTTGTTAAGAAATCTTCTAAGAGAGTTAAAATGTCTTAACATGACCAGACTTAAGATGGAGTTTGCATACTTCCATGCTTTCTTCATGTCTATGTAAGTGGTTCAATATCATTTTCTAGAAAGCAATGAAAGTTGGATGTGGCTCTGGACTTATATTTGACATATTGAACAACTGAGAAATACAAAGCTAATTTGTGATTTTCAGTATCAGAGATAAATAAGGACTGAAATTAAACAAATAAAATAAAGCAATAAAGCTTACTTTTTAATTTGTCTAACTATTCTAAAAAAATTCAGATTTTTTTGCTATTCTGCATTGCGTTTTCCTTTCCATCTTCCATTAATTTCTTATTTTTCAGTTTGGTAAATATGACCTCTGATAAAGCTGATGTTTAGAACAAAATATTAATCTCTTTCCCCCAAGTATTTTAACTAGTTGTGACTATTCAGTAGCAATTAACTTTCTTCCTTATTTAATGGATTGATTTAAGTCTATGATTGTGGATAATGTCCCCAGTGGATTTCTATTCAAGTCAAAATTTTCCTGTACTAAATTTTGCTTAACATAGTTACTAGGATTTTAAGACAGATTATTTTTTTTGTTGTTAACCATTGCAGGGCCCAATTATACCCACTAGTATATTTTAATTAAATGATTCAATTATAAAAATAAATAAGCACTGCATTCTACTTTTGGAAGATGCATTTATTCAGGGAACTTTGAAGTTATTTTGGAAAATGTAGTGTAGACGACTTCCAGGCAAAAATGGCTAAATGATACTGCATCATAGAAGGTTCTCATTGAGACAAGTTAGTAAGAATAATAGTATAAATACTTGAGGAAATGCAATGTCAACTAAACAAAAAGTGTCTACAACATTAGCCATACATTTTAAAAACTGGTTGTCAATTAAAGAAACTAAAGTTCAACGTGGGAGGGCATAGCTTCTAACATACTACCCCAGCTTTCCTGATTAGCCAGCAAAATTCTACAACTTCTTTTCAATATTCCAAAATCTGGAGAAAAAATTACTGGAAAAGTATCCTTTTTTTTTTTTTTTTTAAATGGAGGTACTGGAGATTGAAGCACAAGCTCTACCACTGAGCTATACCGTCTCCCCTGGGGACAAAGGTGTCCTTATCAATTCACTTTGGTCACTAGGATATATTGAAAATGGCTGCTGGAGAGAAATAGGCAATGAGGAAAGTGAAAAACAACCGAGTGATAGGAAAACAAAGACTCTGGAAGTGTGCCCTGAACTGGGCATATGATTGGAACTCCCAAATAGCTCACTGTGAGACTACAGTGCACCTCACAACTATGTAGAATGAATCCTGTACTAAATATTACACCACAAAAACAAAATCAAAAGAAGTGAGAAGCCCAGGGATCCCACTGAGGAGCACACATACCAGTTTTGCCTCAGCTGTGTTCCTCACTCTCTCCAGATCCTCACAGTACAGAAAAATATGTGAAACACCGCAACTCGGCCCTCAAACTGGAGCTTGGAAAGACAGCATTGCAGGCCCAAATACTGCAGGGAAGGAATCCAAAGCCTAACCCTAATACTACATGACGATCAAACTACAATAAAAAATTGAGCCACCTAAGAATAAACAAGGTGGAAAGAAATTACAGGACAATTACGTCAAGAATCATAATGGGAACTCCTCTGTCCAAAAAAAAAAAAAGTGTCACTAGCATGTGGGAAACAAAGCTTTCAATCTAGATTAAAACAATCTATAGAATGGGAGAAAATTTCCCACAAGCATTTCACATTTTAGAATAATTTAATAAGAACCTGAATTCAGTAAGAGGTCAGTTCACATATTAGTAGATCAGAGTAGACATGGTTGAAATAACTACTGTCAACGAGGAAAGCTTGAAATAATCTCAGTGAATGCAGATGGCAAAGAGAAAGTGATCAGAGTGCTAAGAGAGGAGCTAAAGGACATGGAGGGCAGACAATACATAAAAATTACATAAAAATATATTTTATAGGGTTAAATATGGGAGAAAATAGTCAGTTTGACAGACTAAAATAGGGAGTTCCGAAATTGACCCAAATACCTGTGAGGGTTGCTTGTATCAAGGTAGCATTAAACGCAAGGAAGGGAAGGATTGATTACATAATAGATTGCTCTGGACCCAATGCCTAGCTGTTTGTAAAAAATGCAAATGTGGATCTCTGCTCTATTCCTTATTTCTACTACATTCTAGATGATGAAAACCTTTAAAATTGAAACCATAAAATATTAGTCTATAGATAATTAAATCCTGTCTGTGTTCCTATAACTGAACAGCAGACTTAAAATTAAGAAAAGCAACATTAATTTTGAAGTTATCTGAAATAAGAAAAGCATTTATTCAACAAATATTCAATAAATATCTATTGATTATCTACAATGGAGCCAGGCCTCATTCTAGAAGTTGAGAAATTGTAGTCGGGACTAGGAGGTCAAAGTTTTTGGATTCATGAAGCTTACTTACTCTCAAGTGAACAGACAATAAACACATAAAAAGTATAATTTCAGATCTGTGGACTGAAACCCAGACTTTTGCATACACTTTTCATACAGGATGCTTGAAAATTGAGCCTAGTTAAGTTATTGAATTTCTAGAATTAAAAAATAATAATTATTTAGCTATCCAGGCTAGAAAAGCAAATAACCTATGAGACAAATAAATCTGATTGCCTTCTCTGTTTTCCAAATTGATTTGAAAGGCCAATGGTTATGGAAATATGTCTCTAAATTCCAAAGGAAAGAAAATGTGACTCAAGAATATTATCTCCAAACAAATATAATTCCAATATAAGGACAACAGGCAGATGTTCTTAAACATTGAAAGAGCTAAGAGGATACAGAATCCAAAAGCCCTTTTTTAAAACAAGTATGCAAACAAAACTATTTCATGAAGAAATCTGTGGCTAACTAAGAGATGTTTCAAAACAAAGACCTTAGAAACAGACAAGCGAGGCAGGGCGCAGTGGTTGGTGATGCAGGTGCATTAGATTTGAATCCACTGAAACAGGGAACTCATAGTAAAACAGAATGTGGAAATTGAAGTTATGAAACATGATGTACATATTAGAAACCCTGACATTGTAAAATTAATGACATAATTCACAAAAATTGGGAGGTGGAGGGCCAGGGGAGGTGAGGAAAACGTGAGAGAGCTAATACCCTCATCTTTCACAGCAAGCCATCAATTAATAGGATTCAAAAAGGAAACATTTAATTAAAACTAATAATGACTCCAATTTTTTCATATTGTTATGCTGGGCATATATCCAGAAGGAACCCTACTTCAGGATGACACCTGCACCCCAATGTTCATAGCAGAACTATTTACAATAGCCAAGACATACAAACAGCCTAAATGTCCATCAACAGATGACTAGATAAAGAAGTGGTGGTATACTTATACAATGGAATACTACTCAGCCATAAAACCCGACAACATAATGCCATTTGCAGCAACATGGATGTTCCTGGAGAATGTCATTCTAAGTGAAATAAGCCAGAAAGAGAAAGAAAAATACCATATGAGATCGCTCATATGTGGAATCTAAAAAAAAAAAAGAATGTAAATACAAAACAGAAACAGACTCATAGACATAGAATACAAACTTGTGGTTGCCAAGGGGGAGGGGTGTGGGAAGGGATAGACTGGGATTTCAAAATGTATACTAGATAAACAAGATTATACTGTATAGCACAGGGAAATATATACAAGATCTTGTGGTAGCTCACAGCGAAAAAAATGTGACAATGAGTATATATATGTTCATGTATAACTGAAAAATGTGCTTTACATTGGAATTTGACACAACATTGTAAAACGATTATAAATCAATAAAAAATGTTGAAAAAAAGAAAAGACACAATTGGAGAAGAAAAAAAATTCCAGTAAAATTATAATTCTACTTGTAAAATGAAATGAAATTTACTTATATATGTACTATAACATTTCCTTAGTCCTATATTGATATTTCTACTGAGACGGAACTGCGTAGAAAGACATTTGGGATAATGTGTTCCTAATTGCTGATGTTAGTTGTTTTACGTGGTGTGATTTGGAGGAATTTTTTTTCTTTTTTGCTAGAAAATGGGAGAATTGGTGCTTTCCACTCTTGATGGTGCTACTACATCATTTTTTTTTTTTTTACAAAAACATTAAATGGATCTTTCTTAAAAACAGTAGTGTGAAATCAGCAGAGGTCCAGTCTTCTAGTTGAAGGGCATCAAATGGAAGTCAGGAGACCTAGTTCCAATTTCAAATCTTCTGCTGAACAATGTGACCTTAGGCAATGCCACTGAACTCTGTATAATTAGTTTGCTCATTTGCAAAGTGGTTCATCCTAGCTCTAACGTTACTGTAACTTCATAGAATTCGCCAGTACCTTTTTAGCTTGGGTTTTCCCAGGAAAAAAAGAGCATGAGAGAAAAGCCCTCATGCAGGCTGCTCATTTGAGCACGTGATCCCAGGGAACAAGAATGGATTCAGTGAGTGTGAATTGGCAAAGGAGGGAAAAATAACACAGGCGTATGATATTGAAGTAGTTACGGTTGTGGGCAACTGTAGCTTCATCCCACCAGGATTTTTCGAGTTGCTGTGTAGAATCCATCTCAGAATTTTTCATGCATGGGACAGAAAAGGGACCATTTACTCCACACCAATTTCCTGAATTGGGCAAGTGGTAACTCACAGGTAAGATTGGTGTATAAAATGCAGGACATCTAGTTAAATCTGAATTTAGACAAACAATATTTTTTTTTAGTATAAGTGTTTCTCCAATATTGCAGGAGGCAGATTTATACTAAATAGGTATTCCTGATTTATCTGAAATTCAAATTTAACTGGGTCTTATGTATTTTTATTTGTGAAATCTACTCTACCCATGAGATGTTAACACTCACACTTCCGATTGTGCATGTGTGAGTGTGGATGTGTTGCCCTATAGCATCAGAGAAGCCCCACTACAGAAAGCAAGAGGTACACAGCACAGGTTCAGGTGCAGCCTTCGGGGTTGGGTCAAGAAGAGACTTAGGGTGCAAAGACATGTTGTGGGGGTCAGACAAAATAACCAATATGGATGGTTTTATACTCTATATCAAGTTGTCACATATGGCTTCTTCAAAATCTTTTTTCCTTTACAATCGGTTTGGCCATTTGGTCTCAGCTGACTTGCTCTGAGGAGGCATGCTATTTTTCTGCTTACCAGGAAGTTATTGTTGTAGCATAATTTACTTGGAAGAGGCCTCACCATGTGCCTAGGACAGAAGGGTCTCCGAGTCAATGGTAAAATCTCTTTCCCGTAACTATTTATGTCTTTCCTTTTTGTCGGTCTACACTCCAACGGGCACTTTTTCCATTCAGTCTTAGGATAAATCATTATCCTGCTCCATCAATGTACAGTCAAGTTTCAGAATGACCATCCAAACTATTTCTGAACTCACTAGATTCTTCTGCCGCATCCCTTATTTTCTCAAGGTATATGACTTATAGATTCCTGCAGAACACCTTTGCTGTCTGACCTAGGAGGTCAGTCTACCAGAACTATCATTCCCTTGATTTTATTTTTCCTTGCAAAGTTTGTACATAGTTCTTTTAGGGACCTTTCCCTTCATCCCAAAACCCTCCAGTACTTTTCTCTTCTACAGAAGTGTGGCTTTTTATCATCATGATCTGAAAACCTCTTACCTACTACAAACTCCTATGCTATGTTTTGGAGTATAATGGACATTGGATAGTTAGAATATGTCATTTTTAAAAACTGGGAACTTATTTTCAGTAGTCAAGTTGAATCAACTATAAATTCATTATATGTATTTAAAATTCAGACCTAATTTCATAGATAACCTAGAAAATATTTGCTATAGAAGATAAAAAATTCCAATTATTATAGAGCATCTGCCTTGAGCCAACAGACTTTGCAACATATATATTGCTAGTTAAATGTCTTTTATAGACATTGTTACATATTTCTGCATTGATTGTTGTTTAATGGTCATTGAATTATGCCCCCCCCCCCAAAGTAATTTGTTTTAGTGAGAGAGTGTTGGCCTTTGGTGCAATAATTATGCCTTTTCATCATAAGGAATCCATTTGATACAACTTTTAAACTAGTATGTCCATTAATTATGCCACCTCATTACCATATTCTATCAGCTTAGTTTCAGCAATGAAATTAAAGTGTATTTTGTGACTAGATGGATATAAGACTACAAGAGAAGGCCCACATTTAACCACAGTCCACATTGCTTAGCATCCTGCAATTTGTTAATGCTCATTAATGTGTGGGTATTTTGGAGATGAATGGACAACTATTGTGCGATAACACATTTTATAAATGGCTGCAGTATAAACTAAATGAACACTTTAAAATAATGTAATAGATATTTGGATTCCAAACCATAATACCAGCATAATTCTGTCCAAGGAACATGGCAGGCTGAGATATGGTGGCTCTCTTAGTGCAGCACAATGTTAACAGAGACTCCCAGCTGCATGCCTTGACTACATCCTCCACCTGGCTGTGGGCTGGAATCTTTAGTTCAGGAGAGAAAAAAATGATCAGACTTCCGGCTGACTCCTAGCTGCCCGGTTCTGTCATGGCAATATTTTACCTTTTGTCTTTCATTCCTTTCACATTTTTATTTTCTTTTCTCTTCCTTTGGCTGACTTGTAGACTATCAACTATCAATATTCTTAATACATTTGAAAATTGGATTAATGTTTACATACCACCCTTTAGTTTTGAAAACTTAGCAACTTAGCACCATAGCATGAACATATGTTCATATTCTTAAATATTTCCCCCCAAAGCAAGAATTGGAGCAGCTGTCTAGTAGTCCATCATATATATTCCACATGTTATTTTTCTGTTTTCTTGGGACCAACTCCTAAAAGCTATATATCAGAGTTCTTAGAGTTTTCAATATACTTTGACAAATTGTCTCTCAGAAAAGTTCCACTAGTTGACATTTCAACCCAAAGTCCTTAGAATTGTGAGCCTTTTTTCATCCCATCAACCAAAATAATGTTTTAAAAAATCAAGTGTTGTGGAATAAAATCAGCCACTTACTCACAATGAAGGTATTACACAATTTCATTTATTTCAAAAACGTCCCGAAGAGATATCACTGTAATCATCTTAGCTCTGGCTTTCCAGCCCAGACCTGCTCTTGAACCTGTGAAACCACATTTAGCATATTGGAAATATCACAGCAAGTGCTGTCCTAAGGATATCACCCTATAGGACAGGAAGATGCTTTCTGGGATCTTTTCCTTGACCTACCATCTTAACCTGGTGAACCTGAGTAGAGAGCCTGATAGAAGTGTGCTGGGAATTGTGACACCACACGAAGTTTGAACAATATTCATTTTTCAATCTTAGAAACATTCACCAAATTTCTACTCTATGATAGGAGATGTGGATATAAGACTAGGTCACAGTTTCCACACAGAGTCATCCTGAAAGACCTCAACCTCCAGTGAAGAAGGCAGTCACACAAACCAATCATAGTAAACAGCAAAGAGAACTTATAGTGAAATGTGCTGGAGATTCCAGGGATGGAGTTGAGAAGACTCATTCTTGGCATTCAATCCCCACAGCATTCTTTTATGCTTAAACTTCCTTTACATGGAAAATCAAAAATTTACTATAACCAGCAGTTTATCCAGAACATTTTTTTTTCTACCCTGGCTTCTTACTTCCTCTTTCAAGTCTATCAAATCATGAATGCACCCAACATGACAAGTTTATCTTCTCCCAAAGCCACTGACAAAAGGCTCCCCACCCTAGTCTGTGCCAACATACCCCTTTATTGTTAGGAGTTCCATTAATATTGTACATCTTCTACCCTGATGAAAAATTCATTATAGGATTTAGTGTCCCTTTAAAGGTAAGGAGATTATTCCACTGGGACTTAATCGGTGCGCTTGAATTAAATCAGATCAACACATCAATAAATTCAGCCAATCATGCTGGCCAAAGAGAAAGTTCTATACTTATATCTTTTCGTTTGGCCTCATTGGGATTAAGTCTATCAGTGACATTTTTCCAACAGCTCACTTTCTATTGCTGTGGCACATTTTGGTCATTCTTGCAATATTTCAGACTTTCCATTATTATTATATTTGTTATGGTGATCTGTGATCAGTGATCTCTGATGTTACTAATTGTTTTTTGTTTTGTATTTTTAAATTAAGATATGTACATTGTTATTTTAGACATAATGCTATTGTACACTGAATAGACTACAGTATGGTATAAACATAACTTTAATATGCATGAAAAAATTGATGTGATTCACTTTATTATAATATTTGCTTTATTGTGATTGTCTGGAACTGAACCCAGGATATCTCCAAGGTATGCCCGTACAGTAGTAAAGAATTTGAGCATTCAGTTGACCTTTGAATCATTCATTTATCAAATGTGTATTGAACACCTAGTATATGCCAGGCAGTGTTTTAGTCCTTCCATAGGAGCCCTTATTGTACAAGATAGACAAGGGACTTGCACTCCTGGAGTTTAAATTCCATTTGGGAGACATAAATGACCAGCAAACTGACAAACTGAATATACGAACAGACAATTGTCAAATTGTATATAAAAATAGAATTTTGACCCATAACAGGCAGCAACTTGTGTAAGAAACCAGCTCCTTATCTACAATAAACAACCCAGGAAACCAGCCTGCTGTAAGTCTAACTTGTAGGAAGTCAGACCGCTATCTCTAGTAATTGATCCAGGGTGTCCAAGACTTGACTAAAAGCTAACAACTTCCCTAATCTTGCCCCCACTTCCAACTTAGGACCAACCAGAAGAAACCGAATATATACTCATGCTCAATCACATATGATACCTGGCCTCAGGTTACCATCCACTAGATTCCCTAGGCCAACAGCCTCCAATCAGGCTATACCAGAAGCCTTCCATTTTTCCTGCTATAAAGCTTTCCCACTCCTCTCTCTGCCTTTTGGTCTCTGATAAAACACAAGTGATGGTGGCTAACTCCCTTGCTATAGAAAGCTCTGAATAAATAACCTTTGCTTTTCTCATTTGGTTGGTCTTTATCTATTTCCCCAAAACAAATAAGTGAGCAATACAATTTCCAATAATGATAACTGCTTTGAAGAAAACACATTTAGGTGATATCATAGAAGGTAATGGAGTGGGAACAGATAATAACTTAAAGTGAATGGTCAGGGAATGGTTCATTAAGGTGAGGTTTGAGCTGGTCTGAAGGACAATAATGAAAGAACTTTGTAAAGATCTGCTTCAGAGACTTCCTGGTATTTGTAACTACGTGTTCAAAGGCCCTGAAGCAGGAACAGTTTTAAGAAGACAAAAGAGGGTCATTGTTGCTATAACCTGGTTAATGAGGAGGGCGGTTGGAGATAAAGTCAGAGAGATATCTAGGAACCAAGCTATGGAGGGGCTTGTTGGTCCCTTAATGACTTTGTGCTTGATTGTAAGAACTATGGAAAACCGTTCAAGGGTTATATACATGAGAAGATTACAAAAACATTATGCAAGCTGTATGTAGACCCAGAATGGAATCAGGGAGCCCATTTGGGAGACTTTCACAGTAATTCAGGAGAGAGATGATGGTGTTAGCTCAGGCAAATACAATAGAAGTGTTGCTGGAGAAAAATGGTAGAATTTCGAATATATCATGGAGGAAGAACTGACAGATATGAACATCTAACAAGTTGGATGTGCAGGGTGAGAGACGTGAGTCAAGACTCAGTTCTAGATTTCTGGGTGCATTTTGTTTGTTTGGCTTGATCTACTGGGTGGATGATGGTATCACTTACGGAGATACTTAAATCTGGATCTGGAGTGGGTTCTAGCATCAGGGAGTGGAGTGGCAGGATCAGGACTTAATTTGGTCGTATTAAGTTTAAGATGCCTTTAGATATCCCAGTAGAAGACTCAACTTAATAATTTAGAACTCAGCAATGTCACATGGCTGAAAAAGGTGGGTTCTGCCATCTAGAGGCTGTGTGACTTTGGGCAAGTTATGTCACCTCTCTGAGCCTCAGTGTCCTTTTTCATAGAAAGAAGATAATGAGACTATCAGCTTATTGGGCGATTGTGGGGTTACTTCTTAAGCATCACGATTACTTTCTTCAATTTAGTTTAGGAGTTACTAGAATCATTTCCTGGACTTTCTCAATGCACTAGTGTAATTCCTAGTACTGAATGATATTGTGAGATTTCATCTTTTGTCTACGTCTTTTTGTGAGATGTTAGGAAAGCTGTATTGTGGGCTACTGAACAGTCATCATTTAAAACATGAAGCCCTCAATATTTCTTTTTAAATCATGAAAATATCAACCTCTCTCTAAGGGCAAGGTTACGCTAGATAAACTGATCAATCAGGTAATAGTATTGATCTAAGATTTCTTGCTAACCCTGACATTTTATGGTGAGACCTGTGTCATTTTGACCCCTTAACTCCAAGGCTATAAATTCTGGGAGCACTGGAGACTTCCAAGGTCCAGAGACATATAAGGGTAAAATGCTTATTAAATGTTGGGAAGTACGTTATTTAGATAATCACGCTAAATCTACTTGTCAGGGAGTATCAAAAACAGGTTGTTCCCTAGGGACTAGTTGAAGTAAGACAAGAATTTCTGAAGACAACCTGTGCCAAAATGTGAAGCTTTGGTATAGTTATTTCCTTTTGAATATAGTGAAATTCTTATTAAAATATTCCCATTAATATTAACAGAGTATAACTTGAATTATTTGACAACAATAGATAACATGTACTGATAATTAGTATTTTCCAGGCACTATTGCTAAGCAATTTGCATAATTTTCTCCTTTAATCCAACTTTTTGGGCTAGATACTGTTGTAATGCCCATTTTACATGAGGGAATTGAAGCTTTGGAACATTCGGTGATTAGTCCATGGTCACTGAGCTGGTGAGTGGGGGAGTCATGATTTAAACCCTGCTACTGCCTTGGTATTGCTCAGAAAAAGCTGCCAGCCTCCTTTCTCCTTCTCCCTTACCTCCCTCATGGTCTTTATCCATGCTCATTAAGTTCATTTTAGGTCTTGACCACATTTACACACAATTTACAACACACTTGCAAACAATGGAAGGAGAACACTGCAGTTGTGCAATTTCCTGGCTTTTTCTTCAAATAAAGAAATCGTGGATACCAGAATTGTAAAGATTCAGGACTCAAGTCTTAGTTTTCTGATTCCCGAGTGCAATTTCCTTTTCACTGTGACATTCCACCTTCGGAAGTTTACAAATTATGGTCTCTTTGATTCATTAAAAAGGTAGTGCTTGGTTTATATTGGCTTGTTTGGGAACCTATGTTTTATCTGGAACATTCTTTGCATGGTAACTTATGAGACATGAAGGAATTGGGCAGGGCACAGCCATTAAAGGAATGACACAGTAATTGACACCAGGATGGGGGAGAATTCAACTCCCAATAGACCTTGAGGCCCAAAATGGTAGGAGATTTGACTTCCAGTAGACCTTGAGCTTCATTTTATGCTCATTGTAATGTATTAGCATGGTAAATGGTACTCCCACAGGTGCCATGACAGCTTTAAGGCTGACCATAAAAGGTCAAAAAGTAGGTGGCAGCTCAATTCATGGAAATCCCACCCTCTCCCCCAAGGTAGGAATAATCCTCCCGCTTGTTAGCACATGAAATTCTCGAGCCCATAAAAACTAACAACCCCCGCAGGTCGTGGTTAATCTCATTTTTCCTAGCTGACCCCATCCTCTGAGGTCACCACTCTCCCTTCTGAATGAGATGACCATACTCTTCTCTATGGAGTGTGTATCTACTTTTACTTTAAACTAAACACCCAACCATGCACCTCGTGGACTTTCTCTGGCTTTCTGAGACAGCCTGCACTCTGTCTACGTAGTGTGTAGCTCTCTGAATAAATCTATTTTTATTCAACTGTGGCTCACTCTTGAATTCTTTCCTGTGTGAAGCCAAGGACCCACACTTGGCGGGCCGTGTCCCAGGGACTCAACTGAGACCTTGGACATGGCCATCCTCTGGCCCCATATGGTCTTGTATCACTTACATCTTGCATCCCAGCAAACCTATTCATAAAACCTATTTTAAAACACAATAAATGCTGCCTGTATGATAAGGAAGTATCTTTCTCACACACACACTGCTGCACCCTTGCTCACATATACAGCCAAAGGGTTCGATTCTCCAGCATTGTAGTGGGTAGTCACTGGTCTCCAAAAATGGACTGTTTTTTCTTTAATTCCATTTATTTTCAAAGCATAAATTAAATTGGAGAAATAAAAATTATGAAACCAAGAGGAATAAAGAATAAGATTAGCAGCTGGGCTGTATTTTTTTTCCTTTCTGCAAAACTGTTCCGTATTCTCCGTGCCAGTGAAGTCAGCGTTATGCTCATTGCTTCAAGCATTTTGATCAAGACCTTCATCTGTTACAAACAGCTCACGATTATGTGTTTGTAATTCCCCTTTTAAATGAATGTCATTCTGTCCCCGTGCTTGCTTGGATCATATCTTAAAGGTTTTTTCGAAATTTCCAGCCGAGGCACTTCACTGAAGGGGTGGAAGCCTTACTGAACATCTTCCCGGCATTGTCCCTCTGCCCTGTCCCCCAGGAAACCTCGGCACACTTTCATTTCCTCTTATGAAGGATTTTTGAGACAGGGGTGTGGCAGATGCCACTTTGGACTTCAAGGTGGACAAATAAAGTTGTTTAGCAAATAGTAACTGCATTTTGGTGTTGTATCCATGAGCTTAAAATTACTGAAAAGTATGAAGGAATTTCTCCACCGAGGCAGTGCTAGACACCTCAGCAGGGTGGTGGCTGCCTTTATGGTTTTCAAGTCTCAACAGTGTGATTATCTCATTTAGAAAGACTGCCCTGAACTTTAAACCTTTTTGTATGTACCCCTTTTTTATGCATTCGTGTTTCTCTACCCGTCTCCAAACTGAGATCAGCCTCTATCATGACAATTAGCCTGTGTTACTGTACTTTGGTCTTTGTTTCATTCTTTAAAACTATGACTAATAGACCAAATAGACCATCAATTTGACTACACAGCTGTTTTTCATGTTTTCCCCTTTTGAGTATTATGCAATATTTCAGAATATTAAACACAGTAATAACAGCCAACACTTACATAGTACTTACTCTGTGTTGGGAGGGCTCTGAGTTCTTTACATGCATTATGTCTAACTCTCAGAACAAACTTATGTGGTTTGTCTATTGCAGATGAAGGAAGTAGGGATCAGAGAGTGAATAAAATGCCCAAGACCACACAGATAAGTGGTGTAGCTGAGATTCAACCTCCTGACAGTCCAGGTCCACAGCCCACAATTTTAGCCTCTGTGCTATATTGCTTGTCTAAGAAGTACAAATACGAGAGCCCAGATTTAAGACAGTGGAACATAAAACTGTATCTACTCCAAATCATCTTTCTTAAAACAACCAAATATTACTAAAGCAGTTGATGTCTCCTCTGTATACCTTTCCTATCAAAGTATCTTTCTTCTTTTATTTTAGAAGTAAATACTATTCTAAGTTGGTATGTATGTCTCAGCATAAATAATTTTACAGTGTTACCAGATATTTATGTGTTCATCAACATTAGACAAGGTTTCTGTATTTTCAAAATTTCTACAAATTCTTTTACACTGTACATATCCTTCCATAACCCCCACTCCCACCATTCAATACTGTTTTCTACATTTATCCAGGTGGATAGATGTAGAGCTAATTTATTCCCTTTAAATGATGGTATGTAGTTCAACTTATGAATATACTACAATTTACTATTCATCAACTCTCCCAGCTGCAGACATGCTGCTTTTGATTTTCCTCACTTGAAATAAAATTGCAACAAAAAGCCGACTCCATGTCTCCTCGGTCATGTGTGCAAGAATTTCTCTACGATTCTAGAAGTGGGAATGCTGCGTCATACTCTGTGCTAGATATTGCAAAGTGTTTTCCAAGGTTATTACACCAATTTATAATTACACTGGCACTCTAAGACAGTTTTTATTTTTTATTAATCCTCAGCGAAATTGGAGATAATTTTTTAAAATTGCAAATCATATTTGTCAATTCTCTTGTTTGCATGTAGGCACTAGAATCCTGTCTCTAGCACCAGACACCAAGAGCCTGTATTTGGGACAGAAACTGCTGTGGACGTAGTATCTAACAGTGTCTATTCCTCAGGGCATACTGCTCCGTTCTATTCTTTGTGATGTGCAATTTGCACTTAAAGTTTTTTAAAATGATCATTCTTCTCCTTTATAGTTTGTATTTTTTGTATCTTATCTAAGAAGTCGTTGTCAATCTTGAGGTCCTAGGAATATTCTAATATAGTCTCTTCTAAGAGTTTCAAAGCTTTTTCTTTTCCCTTGACTTCCTTAGTTCATGTGAAATTGATTCTTATGAATGATGTCCTTTCAATTTTGTATTTTTCTCATTTGAATAATCAATTTTCCCAGTACCATTTTTGGTGCCCATCTTTTCCCTGCTGATGTTTAATGTGACCCTTCTCATAGATCAAGTGTTAGGATACATGCACCTAGGGCTCTATATTTTATCCATTCATTCATTCATTCATTCACCAAATATCAAGAAACTACTACACTGCAGCACAATTCTTGTTTGGGATACAGCACTGAACAATTTAGGCACAAATCTGTCTTCATAAAGCTTAAATTCTTGGACTGAGTGTGGGACGAACTATATATGTTATATAAGAAAGAAGTATATCATATAGTATGTGTTTCTTTTTAAAATTTTTTTTGTATTTTTCGATACTTTACATTCCCATATGGATTGCCCTACAAAACACGTGCTAGCATTTTTATTGAGATTGCCTTAAATCTATAGGCATCTTAACAATTTGGGGAGAATTGACACAACAATATTGAGTCATGATACAATATTGGAGATCAAGTATGTCTACATATATATAATTAACCTTATAAACACTAAAAATGTATCTGAAAATTTAGTGATGGCTTAAAAAGTATGAGGTATTTTGACCCTTTGCTCTTCCAGTTGATATATTTCTAATATACAATTAATATAGTTCATATCACAGAATGTTCAGCTTGAAATAAGTAAATAGAGCTGCATCTTTGAAACCTTTTGGAGGCATATAAAATTTGACTTTAAAAAAGTATATTTAACCATGCAAAACCTTTTTTATTTTGATGAACATCAAATTGCAAGTCTAAACTTTTGCCTCAATTTTTGCTACTCTTTGCCACATTTTAAGAAACAACTTCTACGAACCTTCTTGAAGTTACAACATGAAAAACCTAATTAAAATGCAATAGTAACTTCTGCCAGACTGCATTTTTCTTATCGTGTATGGAACTTGAAACATATTGTGCATACACACATCAAAAATCCATATTACGAGAAAACATGCATTTGCTGTGGTGATTACTTTTTCAGAAGACAGTTTCTGGCAGCTGCAGGCACTTACACTTTACAACATCCTTGCAGCTATTTTGCTCTTGTCAGAAATACAAAACTTGTCTGAAAAGAAATGAGACTGATTATTCAATGAACCTACCAGAAATTATGCACATAAAAGAATGTTTCCCCTCAAAGTAGGTTCTAATTGTAAAGGCAAGTCTTATTTATTTATTTGTTTGTTTGTTTATTTATTTATTTTTGAGCTTTGTCTTAAAAGCTGATCATGTACCTAACAGAAAACAGCCTACGTGACACCTTCATTCAACATATTTTAACTGAGTCCTTACTTTGTAGTAGGTATTATGCTAAATACTGGGGACATCTTGGTATGTAAATCACAATCAATCCCTGCTCTCGCAGGACTTAGCGCAGAGTCGAGGAGGGAAAATCAGATGGATAAATAATAAAGGATAAGTCAACCTGATAAGTGATTCAATACTGGAAGCACTGGAAACCAGTGAAGCACAGAGAAGAGAAAAACCATCACACATTTAAAGGAATCAGGGAAGATTTCCTATAGAAGATGACAGCTGATTTGACATCTGAACAATGAGAAGGTGTTAGAAGTCAAAGACTATTAGAGACAGGAAGTGAAAATGTTTCCAGCATCGTGAATAACACGTCTAATGTCCTGGAAGTGTTGAACATCAAATTTGCTTGGGGAAATGCAAATATCATCTGCAGAAGAGGTATATATATTGTGATCGAAATATGATGGGGCATGAAGCTGAAAAATGTCAAGGTCCAAACCGTGGCTGTTTCTTTATAGTACATGAAGGGGTTTGGATTTTTTATATAGGTAATGGGGAGCTTCCTGTGACTTTCAGAAGGAAAGTGACTTGTTGAGAATCATAATTTAACAGATCATGTCAGAAGCTTTTTGTTGGATGGGTTGTGGAAGGACTCAAATGGCATCAGGTCTTTAAAGGGCTGAATAGAAACTTTGTGGGCTGAATAGAAAAAAATATATTAGGAATGGAAAATATTAGATATATTCAAGATGCATCAGGTTAAAAGTATATATATTCTTATGATGTTGGAAGTGAGAAGGAAAGGGTAGCTACAATGACTTCCAGGTTCTTCACATGGGTTCCTGGGTACATAGTGTTACCATTCATGAACTTTGAGAACACAGGAGAACTAGTTTTATGATAAAGAGATGATGAGCTTGGTTTCAGCCACTCTGAGTTTAAGGTATGCATGGGACATTATGGAGAGGTGCCACATGTTTTCAGGCGTCTCGCGGTTAGGACAGTGAAGTGGACTGCACACAAACGTTTGAGAGGAATCATCATAGTGTTGGTAACCAAAGCTCTTGGAAGTTTGTGATACCATTTAAGGAATATATAGAATGAGAATAAACAGAAGAGGGTCCAGGACTGAGCCCTAAATCAGCTCTAACATTTACGGGATCTAGAGAAGAAGAAGAGTAGCTCATTTGTAAGAGACATAAAGATAAAAGAGAGACCTTATTTATTTCTTACCCTAGCCTCATTTTTTTCTTTCCTTCCCAGAGACCTAAGATCAAAATTTGTTCACGTGTTTTATTGTGCCTGTAGTTTTTAGTTTTTCAATGTACAGAAATGACATCAAACAATTTATCTTTCTGAAATTGTCCTTTTTGCATTTCATTGTTTTGCCTTTTAATTTCATTAATACATACAGACTTAGCTCATTGATTGTAATTGTACAAATACATGACAATTCAATTATCCATTATCTTATCAATGATTTCTCGTTCTTCACTAACAAAAACAAGAGTGCAGTAAATACCTGTATACCATCTCCTTCATTTCCTTTTGTATGAAGGCAAGAGTTTTGTTTCTCTAGGATATATAATTTAAAGTGAAGTTCTTGGGCACAGGGTGTGTGCACACTAAATGATATTAACCTCTGAAAATTATTTTCCAAATGATCTGTACTGATTTATATTCCCAAGAGTATCATTTAACAGTTTCCATTTTCTAATACCTTTTAAAAATTATTGAAGTCCAACTTTAAAGTTGGCTAATCTAATGAGTATGAAAGTCTCTCATTTTTATTTTTCACTTCACATTTGCTTAATTATTAGACGATTGATCATCTTTTATGCATTAAATGATTTTTATTTCTTCTGTTTTTAATTGTTTATATGTTACTTTAAGTTGTTTGTCCTTTTTGTGATTCATGTGTTCTTTTATACTTCAACTGCTAATAATTTGGTTACATAGATTTTAAATATCTTCTTCCCTTCTGTGATCATCTTTAACTTTGTTTATGGTATTTTTTAAGGGAATGGTCTTGTTTTTAAGAACTTGTTTATTATTTCAAGGACATAAATATGTGTTACATATTTTCTTTTTTATAAATCTTACTATTTTCTTGTGTAGTCTTGAAATTGCTCTAGAATTTATTCTTTGCATGAGGGGTGATTTCTTTTTCAATGTGGAAAATCAGTCATTTTCCCACTAAGTTCACACATATGTCTGGATCTGTTTCTGGGCTTTCTACTGTGTTCTATTTCTCTATTTTGTCTATCCTTATTTTGGTTTTGCACTGTTGTAATTGTTGTATGATAAGTCTGTATATAAAGTGTGACAGTCTCTCATCTGTTTTTTCTCCACCATCTCAGAAATGTCTTTGATGGCCCTATATTATGAGTGACATCAATTTCTCAAGGAATGCAACATGGTTCATCCCTAAAATGCACAGGATATTGCCAAGGCTTTTCATTGATAAGTTAAAATAAAATAATCCATTGAATAGATAAAAAGCACTTTTCAAAGGAACAGCTGGCTCAGAAAGGCAAACCCTGCTCACATACTGTTGATAATGACAGCTGATATCAAGGAGACACTTCTTAGGTGCCAGACCCTTTGATAAGAGCCTTACAGGAACTGTCACCTTTCATCTTCACCATAGTCCTGTTAGATACTATTCCCCTATTTTACAGATTCTTTGAGTCAACTCTAGTCATCTGTAGCCAGTGGTGGAACTGCTTATCCACTACATTTTACAGCCTTTAAAGTTCTCGAACACACGTTACTGCATTTGTAAAATCCCAGCAGATGGTGAGCTGCCCAGCTGCTGGAATTTCAGCATTGTTAGTCCGGAGGGTTTTGGGTCCACTTTTTATAAAGCTCACTATTTCATCTTTGCCTCTTAAGGCCAACCACATTTCCTCAAAACACGCCATTTGTCACCAAAAAGCAGAATTATGAATCAGACTGTGGGTAGTTCAGCATAGTGGGATAGGCACACAGCCTCTCAAGAACACTGCTTTCCAGAAGTATGATCTATTTATTTTGATGGAGATGAAGCAATTTACTGCATTGTAGGCAAACCTGACAGAATCTACAATATTGATCAAATGTACATGCATATAAATGTAATAAATATTACCCAGTCCATCTCTTTCCTTAGCAATGGTTCTGACCAAAGGCACTTGGAACATACCCTGAATTTTTCTTTTTTGATTTCTGGTCACATTGTGTTTTCTCTGAAAATGTAGAAGAATTTGTGAAATTACTATGACTTATTCTGAGGTCTAAGAGATCAACACATGAATGACCCACCTCAAAATATTATGTTTCAAGGTCTACTTGTTTGTTAATGTATTTGACAAATCATGTTCTAACAAACTTGTGGTAACAATGGTTTTATCAGTATATATTTAGAAAAAAGAAAAGAAAACTGGGCAAGAAATAGAGAAAGAGAGAGAAGATGCTAAAATCTTTTAAGAAACATCAATAATAAACCACTTCAGATTTCTGGGCCCAATTCTTAGAGTCCTGTATCTGGGGTTAGACTGACCATTGGTTTCAGTCTTCTGGATGATCCTCTCAGTAGCTGAACTGGTATGCAAAAAATAGGCTCAAGAGTAATACAGGTGGAAATCAAATTACACGGAACATACCTACCAAAAAAATGTGTTTTGTGGAGAGAAGTGGGCTATGTGATAGGATGATCTCAAGAAAGGATTTACGGTAGGACTCCTTTATAGAGAAAGGTTCTTTAGTCAAGTAGTGCTTCAAAACTGTGATCCCATGACTACCCATTTATGATAAAAACTCACCAAAGTAGGTATAGAGGGAACATATCTCAACATAATAAAAGCTATATATGACAAACCTACAGCCAGCATAGTACTCAATGGTGAAAAACTCAAAAGCTTCCCACTAAAATCTGGGACAAGACAAGGATGCCCACTATCACCACTCCTATTCAACATAGTCTTGGAAGTCCTAGCCACAGCAGTCAGACAAGAGAGAAATAAAAGGGATCCAAATTGAAAAGAAGATGTAAAAGTGTCACTATATGCCGATGACATGTTACTATATATAGAAGGCCCTAAAAGGCCCACACAAAAACTACTAGAGCTGATTGAAGAATTCAGCAAGGTAGCAGGTTACAAGATTAATGCCAAAAAATCAGTTGCCTTTCTTTACACTAACAATGAATCAACAGGAAAAGAAAGTAAAGAAACAATCCTCTTTAAAATAGCACCCAAAATAATAAAATACCTAGGAATAAATCTAACCAAGGACGTGAAAGAATTATACACAGAAAACTATAAACCACTGATGAAGGAAATTAAAGAAGACTTTAAAAAATGGAAAGATATCCCATGCTCTTGGATTAGAAGAATCAATATTGTTAAAATGGTCACACTGCCCAAGACAATCTACAGATTTAATGCAATCCCTATCAAATTACCCAAGACATATTTCACAGAACTAGAACAAATCACAATAAAATTTATATGGAACCATCAAAGACCTAGAATTGCCAAAGCATTACTGAAGAGAAAGAAAGAGGCTGGAGGAATAACTCTCCCAGACTTCAGACATACTATAGAGCTACAGTCATCAAGACAGCATGGTATTGGTACAAAAACAGACATATGGACCAATGGAACAGAATAGAGAGCCCAGAAATGAACCACAAACTTTTGGTCAACTCATCTTTGACAAAAGAGGCAAGAATATACAATGGAATAAAGACGGTCTCTTCACCAAATGGTGTTGGGAAAACTGGGCAGCAGCATGTAAAGCAATGAAGCTAGAACACTCCCTTACACCATACACAAAAATCAACTCAAAATGGATCAAAGACTTAAACAAAAGACAAGATACAATAAACCTCCTAGAAGAAAATATAGGCAAAACATTATCTGACATACATCTCAAAAATGTTCTCCTAGAACAGTCTACTCAAGCAATAGAAATAAAAGCAAGAATAAACAAATGGGAACTAATGAAATTTACAAGCTTCTGCACAGCAAAGGAAACCATTAGTATAACAAAAAGACAACCTATGGAATGGGAGAAAATTTTTGCAAGTGAAACCGACAAAGGCTTGATCTCCAGAATATATAAGCATTGACTCATATGACTTAATAAGAAACAACCAAACAACCCAATCCAAAAATGGGCAGAAGACCTAAACAAGCAATTCTCCAAGGAAGACATACAAATGATCAATAGGCACATGAAAAAATGCTCAATATCACTAATTATCAGAGAAATGCAAATCAAAACTACAATGAGATATCACCTCACAGCAGTCAGAATGTCCATCATTCAAAAGTCCACAAATGACAAATGCTGGAGAGGCTGTGGAGAAAAGGGAACCCTCCTACACTTCTGGTGGGAATGCAGTTTGGTGCAGCCACTATGGAAAACAGTATGGAGATTCCTCAAAAGACTAGGAATAGACTTACCCTATGACCCAGGAATCCCAGTCCTGGGCATATATCCAGAAGGAATCCTACTTCAGGATGCCACCTGCACCCCAGTGTTCATAGCAGCACTATTTACGATAGCCAAGACATGGAGACAGCCTAAATGTCCATCAACAGATGACTGGATAAAGAAGTGGTGGTATATTTATACAATGGAATACTACTCAGCCATAAAAACCAACAACATAATGCCATTTGCAGCAACATGGATGCTTCTGGAGAATGTCATTCTAAGTGAAGTAAGCCAGAAAGAGAACGAAAAATACCATATGAGATCGCTCACATGTGGAATCTAAAAAAACAAACAAACAAACAAACAAACAAAACCAAAGCATAAATACAAGGCAGAAATAGACTCATAGACATAGAATACAAACTTGTGGTTGCCAGGGGGGTGGAGGGTGGGAAGGGGTAGACTGGGATTTCAAAATTGTAGAATAGATAAACAAGATTATACTGTTTAGCACAGGGAAATATATACAAGACCTTATGATACCTCACAGAGAAAAAAAATGTGACAATGAGTGTGTATATGTCCTTGAATAACTGAAAAATTGTGCTGAACACTGGAATTTGACACAACATTGTAAAATGACTAAAAATCAATAAAAAATGTTTTAAAAAAGACAAAAAAAGAAAATGCAAAAAAATTATTGTTGGAGTCATCCTGTTTTGTGTACAATGAATCCAGCTTTCGTTTGATTTTCAGTCTCCATAAATGTTGTTAATATTGTTGCTTCCACAGTCAAAATAGAATCACAGGCTAATGACAGGATTAGACAAAAATATGCAGCCACCACTTGATTTGGCGAGTGCATGAGTGCATGCATGCTTGTGTGCCTGTGTTTGTCTGGTAGGGGGAGACTGGGGCAGGAGGTTATGCTCTCTTAATCTGGGTAGTGAAGTAGGGATTTCCAGATACTTGGTGTGTGTCATGAATGTTCCAGTGAAGTGTGTGCCTTAGGGAGTAGATGCCAATGCTCATAGGATTCTATAGGCTTTATCTAATTAGAGTACTTGCATGCGGAGGATGGATTAGATGCAGAATCCATATCCTCTCTGAATCACCAGCATCTTGAGTGAGAATAGAGGTGGGTTATAAAGGGAAGATTCTTGCACACATTTTCTGATACACAGGGATAAGCTATCAGAGAAACATACTGATTAGCACCACCTCCATTGATTAGCAGTTATTTATAAATATTACAGGTTTCTTGAAAATGCATGTATCTGCATTTCTATTGAAACAATGTAAACATCTAAACAATTTTTGAAAAATAGTCAAAGAGTTTGTTCTGAATTCCAAATGTCTAAATCCACAGATGTATCAGATTAAATTCAGACGTTTGGCAATTGCCAGTATATCCCCTATTCAGTGCATCTTCCATGAGACTATAACCTTTAGGAAAGCAGGTCTATCTTAAGTTTTGGTTTTTACTTATTTTTATCTCACCTGTTAACCTTTTCCCCCCTCACTATAATAGGTGCTTAATGAATGACTTTGATTAGTCTCTTAAGCAGTTAGTTATTGGCAGTTTATTTCTAGTATCTGAACAGTAAGAACAAGAAAGGAACCAACATTGATAAAACACCTACTCTGTGACAGGGACTTTACAGGTACAAAATTACCCTTCACAGCAGGCCACGCAGTTAGGAGGCTTTTATAAAAGGTTAGGTATTTTCCTGTTATAGGAGTATTGAAGCAAAAAAAAAAAAAAAGAAAATATTTTTAATTAAAATGAGAAATGGGGGCAGGTATAGCTCTGAGGTAGAGTGTGTGCTTAGCATGCATGAGGTCCTGGGTTCAATCCTCGGTACTTCCATTAAAAGAACAACAACTAATTACCTCTGCCACCAAAAAAAAAAAAAAAAAAAGCAAACAAAATAAAATGAGAAATGGTCTCCTGAGATTGAATATGGGGACAACGTGTGTGTGTGTATAACTGTATACACTTATATTTATATGTATCTGTGCAATGCATTCTGATGGGTTTTTGATCATGGACCTCCATCTAATAGGTCTCCAATGTTGCAGATTGAATGATGCACAAAGCATGGGAAATTGATGTTCAAAGGTATTAGGAAACTTCAGAGGCAACAACCTGTGTACCACTGTTATCACGATTGTCTATGTCTACCTTTAGTTGTCCAGAAACAGCATTTGTTTTATTAGAATACTATGATAAAACATGTAGAAAGCATGAGGACACCATGAACTTACTATTTTGCAGTTGGCATCACTTAAACACTACCTTCTTGCTCATTTTATTTTATTTCTTTTACTTTATTTTTATTTCTACTCAGCCACACTTATGACCACAGGTACCACTTATTAGTATTACTGCACCAGTGATCAAGCTGATGACAAGAAAGCCATTAAACATTTCTCAGCTCTTTCCTAGACAAACCGATCAGCTTGTATAGGTATCCCCAGTCATCAACAACACTACATATTATGGTCTTGCAAGTTTCACTTCAGGGTTTATTTATGACTCTGGATTTTCTGGAATAGTTGCTAAATCTCAACTAAAACATAGAAGTCACTAAAATCTGTTTCCTTCATTTAAATTGACCTCAGATAAAAGCATTGGATGTATGTTAAAAGAGTGTTGGTATCAATTTAGTGTCCAGCAACTTTGTATTCTAAACAATTCAGGGCCTTTCCTCAATCTAGCTTTTTAACCTCATTTCTTCTCCCCCCAGCTGAGCAGGTCATATTCAACCTGGTTGGAATTAGGCAGAGTGAGAAAGCACTGCTCATGACTTTGGGCCCCTGAAAGGAAGGTTTCCAGAGCAAGAGTTTTCCAGATGTAAGAGAAGGCAAAAAAGAATCCAAAGCAAAGTAGGAGGTGAGTGTTGAAAATGAAAAGGCTAACCCAGCTAGAACCTAAGGCCTGGAGACTGAAGAAGGGTAAGATGTGGGGTATAGGATCAGGTCAGGTGAATACGTGCTGGGAGCCAGAGATAAAACCCCACCCCTCTGCAACGCAGGCCTCATCAGACTAGACTCCAGTCCTCTAGCAGAATGTACATTTGATTCCTAAGATCATACAAAATTTCTCAATGTTTTGCATTTTGAGAACTCTTTCATCATTCAGAGCCCAACTCAAATACTACCTGCTCTCCAAAGATTTCCCTGATATTACCCTGCAGTTATTCATTGTCTGCTCTGCGTTCTCGGAGAGTGTCATTTAAATCTATTTTTAAATAGTGTCAGCTGGCTACATGTTGTGACCTGCTCCATACATGCCTATGACCACAGGTACCACTTAAAAGAGCTATCCTCCTCAATCCAGACTCTGGGCCTTCCTTCAGGTTTCACCTTCCTATCACTTCCCTAAAACCCAAGCTTTAGCCTCTTTTATTCCCATTTCCCCAGCCTTAGATTCTTGACTTGCTTGGTTTTTCATTTTAAGCCTCTATCGTCCTATTTTCCCATATAGATTTGGTAGCCCTCTGCCACACTGTTTACTTTAAACTGACCTGGAAACTCAGTGGGATGAAACTCTTCCTGAGTTCCATGTCCCACAAAAATAAAAAGAAACTGTTATACTTTTTCTCTAGCTTAGGCTCCTGGGCTCCTGTAAGCTAAGTCCCAGGGACCTTCCAAGACCAAGAAGGAGAAATTAGACAAGGTATACAGTAACCCTGTATAAAAATTCACGGGCTGAGAGTGGAAAATGAATTAAGTTCCAGTTGTCAATTTTTTTCTCAAAATCTTTGACTTTCATAAATGTCACAGATGAAAATCAGAATGAATTAACATGTTATAAAATATATTAAACTAATATATGTGACCACAAGCAAATGAATTTTGAACTATTGTTAAAAGCTAAACAAAAATACCAAGATCTAAATGTATTTATACTTAAATGCATTTTTATTCTAAAAGTACAGCCATAATTGAGTGGTCTTTTGATGTAGCAGTCACAATAGAAGAGCTGGTCAGATGGAGTATTTTCCTGAAGAGTTGCAATCCGAAAAATCCTCAAGAATGACTAAGTGAAGCAGGTGTAATGTGTTTTATGAATTTTTATTCTCATTAAATATTCATGGACCCAAAGTCAACAGGCCAGCAAAAGGCCTTATTCGTTTCTTTTGCATGACCTGCTCAAACTGTGGGATAGCTTCACTGCCTTCACTCCTCTTCTCTGACAAACCCTAAGAGAATTCAGCAACTATGAAATGCACCTACTACCTTGACAAAAAGACATGATGCTTTTCTTGATTAACAAGATTAAGAAGGTTATGTGATTATAGACCTTTGCTCCAGAAGAAACAAACAAACAAAAAACTGCATAACCTCTCCCTGTTATATTGTCACTAGACCAGCCAGGAGATTCAAATCAGGCTTCTTAGCAATTAGAAGTCACACTAAAACAACAGCATATACAGCAAATATGAAAATATCACCCTACCTAATTCAGCTATTGAATTAGTAATAGGAGAAATGACTTTTCACCAATGTAGACTGCTGAAATTACAGGATGACTTTTTGAGAAAAGGCAAGTTGTAATTTTCTGTTGCTTAGAAGACTCAAAAATATATTTGTCCCAAGGTCATTTTGATATTGTCATTTTGTTAATATGTTTCTTCCTCTCAGTAAAGTGAATAAATCAAATATATACTTTTAGATTCATAGATACTTTAAAACAAAACAAACAAACAAACAAATACTGCTATAATTCTGGTCTTTAGATTCTCTTCATTCTTTTCATTTTGCAATGCTTTGACAAACCAACAACTGTGCTGTGAAGTTTAGAATTTAAATAGACTTTCACAAAATGCTTCCCGAACACCAGCTGTAATGTCAGCAACCAACTCCATCTTTATTTTCTGTCTTTAAACAGAAAGCATAGACTCAAGATGGCTCTTGCCAGCCACAGCTTGAGAGGTAGGCTGTTAAGGGCGGTTCTTCCCATCTGTGACAAGCCAAACAGAATCACAGGACAAAATGTGTGGTGGACAAACTGTCTACATCTGAGTGAACTTGGATTGATACTACTTCTGGGAAGATAATGTCATTGTTTTAAAATTATCCTTGTTATGTAAAGCAATTTAAGCTGGGTATGACACAAAATTCAGTCACTGAGCACAAATGCAGATTGCCAATAAGACCTAACTTGTATATCATTTTTTGGAATGTGGAACATTTGCGGAAATTCCAAAAGAAAATACTATTTCATTGGCCTGATGAGGCAGAAAAGAAGACAGGAAACTGGGAAGAGTTCAGGAGAGTGACAAACCAATAATCCTCTGCTGGACGAAGTTTGCCAGAGGAATGGATACAAAAAGACAACACTCAAGAAAGAATTAAGGGAAGAAAGGAGCTACAATAGAGACAGGAAAGTCAGATTTGGCAGGAGAGACAAAAGGGTTTTGGAACTATGTAAGTAGTTTAAAACATACAGTCAGAGCTGATGGAGAAACTCAGCTGGGAGAAAAGAAGAAAAGAACAACTTTATATGTTGTGAAGAGACAAATTTGAAGTAAAGCATTAGACAAAGTAAAAATGATATAGACTCTTGTACTGAGGGAAAAGAGAGACCAAAAAATATTTAAATGTGTGGACCATTCCCACTTGTATTTGTAGAAATTTGTTTTAATTGGTAAATTGTATAGAACTGTTTGTAATAAAGAGCTGTTTGTCATAGTCTCTCATGATTGCTTGTACTTCTGCGATATCGGTTGTAATTTCTGATCTTTTATTCTTATTTTGTTTATTTATGTTCTCTCTTTTTTTTAATCAGCTTAGCTTATCAATTTTGTTTAGCTTTTCAAAAAAAAAAAACAAATAACAAACCAGCTCTTGATTTCATTGATTTTTGCTATTAGTTTTTGCTCTGTATTTTATTTATTTTTAATCTGATATTTATTATTCCCTTCCTTCTGCTGACTCTGGGCTTTGTTTTTTTCTAATTCCTTTTAATGGTAGATTAGGTTGTTTATTTGAGATCGCCTTGTTTTGTGATATAGGCCTGTATCTCAATAAACTCTCTTAGAACTGCTCTTGCTGCACTCCATAGATTTTGGAAAGTCGTGTTTTTATTTTCATTGGCCTCAAGGTAATTTCAGATTTCCTAGTTGATTTCTTCATTGACCCATCGGTTTTTCAGTAGTATGTTGTTTAGTCTCCACAAGTTTGCCTTTTTCCCATTTTTCGTACTGCAATTGATTTCTAGTTTCATGACATTTTGGTCAGAAAAGAGGCTTGATATAATTTCTATCCTCTTAAATATTTTGAGACTTGTTTTGAGGCCTAGCATATGATCTATCCTGGAAAACATTACATGTCAGCTTGAAAAGAAAGTGTGTTTTGCTGTTTTGGATGGTATGTCTTGTACATATCTATTAAGTCTAACTTTACTAATGTGTCATTTAAGGTCACTGTTTCCTTATTGCTATTCTGTTGGGATGATCTTTCCATTGATGTAAGGTGAGTGTTAAAGTCCCCTAGTTTTATTGTATTATTGTCAATTTCTCCCTTTATGTCTGTTAATATTTGTTTTATATATTAAGATGTTCCTATACTAGGTGCATATATATTTATGAATGTGATATGTTGTCTTTGTATTGATCCCTTTATCATTATATAATTTTTTTTGTCTTTTATTATAGACTTTGTTTTAAAGTCTACTTTGTCTGGCATGAGTATTGCTACCTCAGCTTTCTGTTTCTGTTTGCATGGAATATCATTTTCAATCCCCTTGCTTTTAGTCTGTGCTTTTCTTTAGCTCTGAAGTCTCTTGTAAAAAACATATAGATGGGTCTTATTTTTTTTGTCCAATAACCCGCCCTATGTCTTTTGATTGGGGCATTTTTGTCCACTGACATTTAAAGTGGTCATTGATAGTTATGTACTTATTGCCATTTTGTTGTTTTCTGCTTGTTTTTGTAGTTGTCTCTGTTCTTGTCTGCAATGGCTGTCTCCACCCTGGAGCTGATTTCACTCCCTCTGGAATATGTGCACAGATGCATGCCCTGGTTGCCTCCACCCTGGTCATAGACAGGGCTGAGGCCCAAGCTGGCTCCTTTCCCTTTAAGTGCTCACACTTTCATTGGCAATGGCAGCCTCCACCTTTGTGGGGAGCAGCACTGGAGCAACAGGGGCTGGAGCGGAAGCCTGGTGCTTTCTGGAGGCATGCTGTGGTGGTCCTGCCAAGCTGGCCAGAGCACCAGGCAGTTTTCAGTCTGCTGCCTCCACACCTGACTGGGAGAGTAAGCAAGTCCATATGTGTGCTCTTTAAGAGTAGAGGCTCAGTTTCTTAGTCTTCCAGTAAGCCCCACTGGTTTTCAAACCAGCTAATGAGTTCTATCTTCTCGATGTAAGATCCCATTAGGCACTGCCTAATGTGGCCTAATGTGTGGCTCAAACCCCTCACTCCCCAGGGAGAATCCTGAAGCCTGGGATATCCCCCTCCTCTTCTGGGTCCTCCACTAGGGGTGCAGGTCCTGACTAGGTTGCCTCTCCTCCTTTTCTACGAGACTTCGGTGAATCTTTCATTACTGTCTTGGTTGTAGAGGAGCTGTCCTGGTAGTCTTCAGGTTGATTTCAGCAAGAGTTGTTCCATATGTAGTTGTAGCTTTGATGTTTTCATGCAAGGAAGTGGTCTCAGTATCCTCCTACTCTGCCATCTTGATCCTTCCTCCTGGAAAATTGAAAATTGCATACACGGCTCACATTTGTTCCACGCATGATAAATTTTTTAGTACAATGCTGGTATAGAAGGTAAGGTACGGATGAAAGTTTTACCTTTCTTTATACCATGAACCCTATTCCAATACAAGGGTTAAACCCTACATGTAAAATATAGCATGTTGTATGGTGACATGGATTTACCCAGGGGAATGCACATTGGAAAAAGGTCTTTTTGTGAAGCCAAAGGCAACCATTTTTGTAGAGAAAAGAACTTGTAAGGAAGTTTTATGATTCATGGGTATGTTGTAAGTGAATCAAAGGGGGAGTAGCTAAAAATAAACAATCTCATTTGATTCTTCAGTAGCAAGTTTATCTTGACATCTTCATTGTGAATTTGGCCTTTCAATTTCATCTATTTTTTTTTCTTTCTAGCTGTCAATATCCGCTGAGTGGGACATAGCAATAATCATTAAGCTTGAATTAAAATGTGGGACTGAGCTCATAAGGAACTTTACATTTCAAAGCCATCCCAGTTTGCCCTAAATAATATAGCCAAACAGGTCTGAAGGGTTTGTTTAAAAATCTGTTCAGGAATTGGTTTATGGGCATTATCTTACTTTGGCTGTGTGCATCTGTATTCACTGATAGGATTCCCAAGTGTTGCCAGGATAAAATTGGAAGAATAACATTATCTTTATAGTGACACCCTAGTGTATCATGTACTTTTTATGTTGTGATGAACCAAGAACCATGCTGCCAATGATATGGAAAACCCAGAGCCTTTTAAATTTGCCCATATAAGAAAATTGTTTCCCTATAAAACTGACAATACTTGTTAAAATGTCTTTGAATTCAAAGTGAGATTTCCTAATGCAGAATACATCTTCTAACTATATACACATTTTCATTATAATAGTGACTTTCTGGCACAAAAGTACACAAAAACTTGTTTTCATCCAACTAATATTTAATTTGACTTTACTAGTGGAGGATGCATTGTGAGAGAGCAAGAAAGTAAGGCTTCATGAAGATTATAATCGAATTGGTGAGATCTACTTCTGACCCATGCAAAGTTATCTATTAGTATAGCTATAAAGTCTTAGGGAAAATTGGGTGGTTCAGATGAGAAGCACTGCCTGAGGTCATAGTAAAGACAATTCCCTAACAAGACAACGTGTGGTAGTATAAAAGAATGAATTTTGAGTCTAGAAATCCGGCATTCAGTTATGGCTCTATTGCTTCAAAATCTGAGTAGGTGACCTGATCTCCCTGAGCCTAGGTGTCCAGGGTTGTTGGTCTTTTGGCTTTATCCTCCTATAATGGACACTGTTCAGGTCTTTTTACTGCTTTAAATATCACTATGTGCATGGCAGAATTTATTAAAATCTGGGACAGCAGAGAGAAGGTACATGCCAGAGGAAAACAATAAAGTACATACTATTTAAAATTAGCATCCTCTACTCATAAAAGTCCTCTGATCATTTTCTTCAATGGAGAATTTCCAAAAGTTCTTTTTATTTATTTATTTTTAGAATACAGTTCCTGATCATATTACCAGCCTTTCTTCTGACTTATCCTCAACCTTTTCCTTCCTTCCCCTACATGGTTTCCCATTCCCAAAGTCTCTTTCACTCCTGTGTTAGGCAGAACAATTTATTTCTACTTTTGACTCACCCTTATCTCAGTAAACATGTAGATCTAAGAGCGTTGAAAAAGGCCTTCTACTTATTTACTCTAATACAGGTGGCAAATTCTTCTGTAATTCTGCCCTAGAATTTTCTAATAAAAATCCTTCCTGAAACATTCACCAAATGTGCATAATGTTGTTGCCCAGGTCCCAACTTCCTTGTCTGTATTAGTCTGTCATGAGTGTCAGAGGTTAGATCTGAAAATTGCTTCCTTTAGTCAATTTGAATACTGAATGTGGTATAAATTTAGATTACTTTTATCAATTATTTACATCTTTCTGAAATAATCTCATTTAATTCTCACAACAATCCTATAAGGCAGGACTCTAAAGACATTGAGGCTCTGGGTGTGAAGTCATCTGGTTAATGCCACACAATGGGTGTGTGCAAAGCATATACTCATGACCCGATTCTGCCTCTCACGGGATGTGCTGGGAAAGGCTACATGGAGAAGACCACATTTGAACTGGACTTTGAATAGTAATGAGCAGGATTTTGAGAGATGGAGACATATAGAGATGGAAGTTCAGAAAGTCTGTGCTGACACTTTCAAGAAATTAGTTAGCAACAAGGTATTTTCAATCATGAGCCTAAGATTATTGGCAAACGATACTTAACTAGCCCCTGTTGACCACAGACTCATATATGAGTCTACACTTCAAATCCTGTCCTTTCAAATAACTTCAAGACAATAGATGAGGCGTATAGCTATTTCGTTTTCATAAAAGATAACTCTTTGAGTCATGAACTAAAGTTAGAAAAATAGGATCGGGAAATCAGAGAAACCTAGGGAACACTAAAATTATCAAGAAAAAATGAATTTTACCTTTCACGATAAACTGGGTAAGAATTCCAATATTTTATGATAAATACCGCCAAATTGCCTTATATAAACGTTGGATTTTATAAGAGAATATTCCTTTTGTCACATCATCATCAATGCCAAGTTCTAATCAGATGTCACTGTTAGTGGAAGTCCACTGATTTTTGGACAAAATTGATTGAACTCAAACATTGTATTGATGATTGTGGGTTAGCATTATAAACTTCAATTGCTTTTCTTGGTTATTACACAATGCTGGTTCATCCCTACGCTAAGTAGCCTCAGAAAATATTTCTGACTTCTTTTGCATGACATATTTATGATTTTCCTGTATTATTCATTCTAGTCAGGCTGTCAGAATCCTCTCTTTATAACTCCCCTCTACTTTCGATCTGCTGCAGCTTATTAAAGCTTATTATAATTCTGTGTAAAGTTAAACTACTTCTGAGTCACAGCCTGGAATGTTCCTTCATGAATAAACTTATGACATCCATTTTGGCTGCTGAAGGAATTTGTTTCTTTGTTTGTTTACATTCTGATTATATGTTTTGTGAATAATTAAGGAAGCTACGGACCTGAGAGCTGGATAAGAAGGGATGGAGATAGGTATTCAGAAGTAGAATCATCAAAAATCTTTAAAGGTACTTTTAAGAAGAGCTAAAGCAGAGAATCCTTTCAATCAAAGCACAGAAAATGAAGAGAATTCATATTTTATTTATGTGTGCTCCATATTAAATCAACTCTGAAGAATTAGAAAGTCATGTTTTAAAATTGTACATTTTTAAATGTTTAAAAGTCATAAAATTAATATATAAAATATATTGTATGAAAATCAGGAAACATTTCCCCACATTCCAGAGATAGTCTAGAACAGTGGTTAAGAGTATGAATTCAAGAGAAAAATTCATTGGGTTTGAAACTCAGTCTCTCTGCTTTGTAACTGTGTGGTACTGAAGAAGTCACTATGTATCTATATGCTTTAGATTCCACATCTGTAAAATGGAGAGAATTCAATACTATCTACTTCTTAGGGTTGCTGGGAGGATGAAATAAGTTAATAGGTATGCTTAAAAAACAAGTAGAATATCATTTGGTATATAGTAAATGCAATTTAAATGGCTCCTTTTATGGTAAGTCTATTTTTAGTATTTTGAGGCATCTCCATAATGTTTTCTGTAATGGCTGCACCAAAATACATTCCCACCAACAGTGTAGGAGGCTTCCCTTTTCTCCACACCCTCTCCAACATTTATAGTTTGTGGACATTTTAATGATGGTCATTCTGACTGGTGTGAGGTGATACCTCATTTTGTTTTGTAGTTTTGATTTGCATTTCTCTGATAATTAGCGATACTGAGCATTTTTTTATGTGCCTATTGGCCATTGGTATGTCTTCAGTGGAGAACTGCTTGTTTAGGTCTTCTGCCCATTGTTGGATTGGGTTGTTCACTTTTTTGTTATTAAGTTGTATGAGCTGTTTATATATTCAGGAAATTAAGTCTTTGTCAGTCGCATCATTTGCAAATATTTTCTCCCATTCATAGGTTGTCATTTTGTTTTGCTTATGGTTTCCTTTGCTGCGCAAAAGCTTGTAAGTTTAATTAGGTCCCATTTGTTTATTTTTGCTTTTATTTCTGTTGCCTGGATAGACTGCCCTAGGAGAACATTGCTAAGATTTACATCAGAAAATGTTTAACCTATGTTTTCTTCTAGGAGGTTTATAGTGTCTTGTTATATATTTAAGTCTTTAAGCCATTTTGAGTTCACTATTGTGTATGATATGAGGGAGTGTTCTAACTTTGTTAATTTACATGCTGTTATCCAGTTTTCTCAACACCACTTTTTGAAGAGACTGTCTTTTCTATGATCCAGCAATCCCACTCCTGGGCTTATATCCAGAGAGAACTCTAATTTGAAAAGATACATGCACCCCAGTGTTCATAGCAGCACCATATACAATAGCCAAGACATGGAACCAACCTAAATGTCCATCAACATATGACTAGATAAAGAAGTTGTGGTATATTTATACAATGGAATACTACTCAACCATAAAAAATAATAAAATAATGCCATTTGCAGAAACATGGATGGACCTGGAGATTGTCATACTGAATGAAGTAAGCCAGAAAGAGACAGAAAAAATACCATTTAAATCACTTATATGTGGAATCTAAAAAAAAATGACACAAATAAATTTATTTAGAAAACAGAAACAGACTCACAGACATAGTAAACAATCTTATCGTTACTGGGGGAAAGGGAATGGGAAGGGATACATTTGGGAGTTTGAGATTTGCAATTGTTAACCACTATATATAAAAATAGCTTAAAAAATAAATATTTTCTGTATAGCCCAGGGAATTATATTCAATACCTTGTAATAACTTTTAGTGAAAAAGAATATGAAAACAAATATATGTATATATATGCATGACTGGGACATTATGCTGTACAGCAGAGACTGACACATTGTAACTGACTATAATTCAATTAAAAAAATTATTCAGAAAAAATAAATGAATAAATAAATGAGTCCTTTTATTAACACAAGAGCTGTTTTACATTTTCTTTTGTTTTTGTTTTTAATCTTCAAACTGAGTCTATTCTATGTAATTTGTACACGTGTAAAACACCATAAGCTCTCTAAGACTGCTTGTCTTGTTTGTTTCTTTAATTCAGTGCTTAACATAATGCTTGGTGCAGGCGGAGCTCGGTATATGTTTGCTAAAAGAATGACAGAATGGACCATAGTTGAAAAATTACAATTTTAGATGTACTAACGGGTGAAGTCATTGAAGATGGTGGACTGAAATTATTTCTGCTATATCAAAGAGTAAAGTGTCAGTGTTGGCAGAGCCAGATTCAATTATGATGAGTCTTGCGATAAATGCCTTGTTCTTTGAAAGACTATTCCTTGGTATTTAACTTAACCTGATGATGTGTTAATGCCAAAAATGATGAGTTAGCAGCCATGTTATAATTAAATTGCTCATTTTATCATTAGAAAAATTTAACAAATGGAAGGCAATACCAGTATATTATGTAGGTGCTGTTCTGACTTGTAATATTCCCAATACATAGGGGAAAATTTTGTAGGAGATATTGAAAATTATAGTAAATGGAAATCCTTAGACTGTTTCTTTCTGATATCAATACAATTATCTGAAGAGTTTTTAAAAATTCACCCAAATGTATAAACATATCTGTCCATGGAAAATACCATAGTAACCAGTAAAACAGCCAGCCTAGAGAAATTTCTCAATGTACTTAATGTCAAAGCCATACAACCTTAATACATAAAAGATGTGTGTAGGGGATAAAAGCACATATAAAGAGAAAAATGGGCAAAAGATATAACAGGTAGATACCAAATAAAAAACACAAATGGCCAATAAATCTCATGAGCAATAAAAATGCAAATTAAAATGAGAGACATTCCGCCCCCCACCCCTCCGCCAACGGAATTGGCAGAATTGCAGGGTTTTTAACGATAAGTATTCAGTGCTGAGAAAATCATGGGAAATAAGCACTCTCACACCCTGCTGGTGGTAGTGCAAACTGGTACACCCGACCTGCAGAGCAATTTAGCAAAACAGAATGTCTTGAAAATGTTAGTACCTCTTGACTCAGCAAGTTTGCTTCTAGTAATATATTCTATAAAAAATGATTGGACAAGTAGGCACCTATAAATGTGTGAGGACATTTATCATATAATTTGCTGTTAATGTTGAAAAACAAAGTCATTTAGATGTTGGTTTGATTGGCTTTCAGCTAGTTAAGTAAATTGAGAAAGGTTATATACCAAGAAATACTACATCATTTGTTGATTACTTATTATATGCTCCTTGTCTTATTTGCATTATTTTATTTCCTCCTCACCACACTAGAGACTAATTATGTCCCCATACTGTACATGAGAAATTGATAATCAGAATAAGTGACTTGTCCTGGGGGTGGGTATAGCTAAGTGGTAGACAGCATGCTTAGCATGCCCGAGGTCCTGGTTTCAATCACCAGTACCTCCATTAAAAAGAAAAAAATGACCTGTCCAAACCTCAAAACTAGGTATATCAAATGCCTAAGTTCAGGCTCTCCACATTATGCCATATTTTAATATTTGGTAACTTGGAAAGAAGTGAAAAGGGCAGAGTGCCAAATAGTGCATATATATGATCCCATTTTTCTTATAATTATAGATACAGACATATAGCCAGGTGTTAGTATTGTAGCAGACTTGAATGGCTTACTTTTGCACATGTTTTCTTCAATAAATATATTTGTTTATGTAATTTTAAAGTTGTCTTTTCAAATGAATTGACTTTAATTGCTAAGTCACTAGAATCTTATTTAGGAACTCAATTAAAAATCAAAGATCATTCTAGGACAGGAGAGGGGTGTGTGTGTGTGTGTGTGTGTCTGTGTGTCTGTGTGTGTCTGTGTCTGTTTGTACATGTATTTGTGTATACTCCAAGTACTGGAAATGGAAAGTAATGAAAACTATTTAGTCAACTTTTCCATTTAGTGGCTAATGTGTTCAGCTAAGTTGATTTCAATAATTGAAATAACTCACTTCTTACACAGAACAATTCCACCCCATAACTCAAAAGTCAGTTAATTGGAGCATGATTTTACATAGTCAACTCTGCACACAATTTCAAATTTGTCCTTTGTTTACCATAACCTGAATGAAATAATTTCATAATAATAATAGTGAAATCACTGTCTCTTTTTTGATCATTCAGTTGCCAAAGAGATCATCCTAACATTTAATTTATAAATTTAATTCAATTCATGCTTATGAAGCCTACGCCCTATGCTAGCCAAGGGGGACATAAAGACATGGCCCTTGCTTCTGTTAAGCACACTGTCTGGTGATGGAAAGGGTTATTTCATACAAATTGATCATATAGTGAAAAATGTATTCTGAAAAGTTGAAAAGTGATCAAAAATGGCATTAATTATTTTATTCAGTTACAGTGACTTGGTGCCAGAAGGTGTCCTAGATACTATGGACACAGCAGCAAATAAAACATAGTTCTTGATCCCAGGTGGCTCGTGGTCTAGCAGGGTACTGACAAAATGATTAACAAAATAATTTTCGCGGAATGTGTACTGGAGCCTTAACTAATTGAGACAATGGGAGAAGGGTGGAAAAATTGTTTCATCTATGACAAGCAGAGTGGGATGGAGTGAGGAAATTGTCCTCTTGAAAATGTTTCAATGAGCCACTCCATTGACTATTATGGCTGTGGTATTTCCACACCATTTTCATGCATTATTACTTAAATCTCCACCAGGTTCTCCTTTTTAGAGGCCAAAGCTGTCACTAGAAGTATCATAATACCACAGTTATGAAGTCCAAAGTGTTTTTTTCTACCTTGAAATTACTGAAGCATTTTTCCTTGGAGTCTGAACATATAAAGCAAAACATCCATGTCAGGGAAGTCAGAAATCAATCATGCAAATGCACTTGCCCTGGTGGTGGAACCAGAATCTCCAGCCTCTCCAAGAAACTCCTGGGGAAAAACTTTAGCCCTGATACTGGTATTCTGGGGCCTGAGAACCAATGTTACTGAGGACTGGATTACCAAAATTGGAGAGCAGCTAAATCAAAACTCAATGTGGCTTCCATTACTGAGTATCCCTGGCCTTCTTGTGGGCCTCATCTATAGCTTCTAAACAGTGAAAAGGTCTTGGCATGTGTTAGAAATGGGTGACAAAGGAAAGATCACATGTCAGCAGCATCTGATGCCTGAGCTATTGCAAGTATGACAGTCTCACTCCCTCTGGTCTTGCTCTACCTCTTAGCCCTCAGATGAGCTTTCTTACTTTCAAAAACCTGTTTATCAGACTGGTAAAATTTTCAGACTCCTGAATCCATTTTTTTCTCTGGGCAAAAAGGTCTAATTTTTTTTTATTGAAGTACAGTCATCTACAATGTATCAGTTTCTGGTGTACAGCACGATGCCCCAGTCATGCATATATGTACATATATTTGTTTTCATATTCTTTTTCATTAAATGTTATTACAAGATATTGAATATAGTTCTCTGTGCTGTACAGAAGAAACTCATTTTTTTAAATCTGTATTCATATATGGTGGCTAACATTTGTAAATCTCAAACACCCAAACATATCCCTTCCCACCCCATTACCCCTGGTAACCATAAGATTGTTTACTATGTCTGCGAGTCTCTTTCTGTTTTGTAGATGAGTTCACAGTGTCCTCTTTTTTTCTTTTTTTTAGATTCCACATATGAGTGATATCATATGGTATTTTTCTTTCTCTTTCTGGTTTACTTCACTTAGAATGATAATTTCTAGGTCCATCCATGTTGCTGCAAATGGCATTATTTTATTCTTTTTATGGCTGAGTAGTATTCCATTGTGTAAATATACCACAACTTCTTTACCCAAACATACAAAGAAGAACTCATACTGATCCTTCTCAAACTCTTCCAAAAGATTGAAAAGGAGAGAGTACTCCCAAACTCATTCTGTGAAACCAACATCACCTTGATATCAAAACCAGACAAAGACACTATCAAAAAAGAAAACTACAGGCCAATATCATTGATGAAAATAGATGCAAAAATCCTCAACAAAACATTAGCAAACAGAATCCAACAGCACGTATAAAAGATCATACACGATGATCAAGTTGGATTCATCCCAGGGACACAAGGATGTTTCAACATATGCAAATCAATCAATGTGATACACCACATCAACAAAAGAAAAGACAAAAATCACATGATCATCTCAATAGATGCAGAAAAAGCATTTGATAAAATTCAATACCCATTTATGATAAAAACTCTCACCAAAGTGAGTATAGAGGGAACATATCTCTACATAATAAAAGCTATATATGACAAACCTATAGACAGCATAGTACTCAACGGTGAGAAACTCAAAAGCTTCCCACTAAAATCTGGGACAAAGCTGCCCACTATCACCACTCCTATTCAACATCGTCTTGGAAGTCCTAGCCACAGCAATCAGGCAAGAGAGAGAAATAAAAGGGATCCAAATTGGAAAAGAAGAGGTAAAAGTGTCACTACATGCAGATGACATGATACTACATATAGAAAAACCCTAAAAGGTCCACACAAAAACTACTAGAGCTGATCAAAGAATTCAGCAAGGTAGTGGGTTACAAGATTAACGTTCAAAAATCAGTTGCCTTTCTTTACACTAACGATGAATCAACAGAAAAAGAAAGTAAAGAAACAATCCCCTTTAAAATAGCACCCAAAGTAATAAAATACTTAGGAATAAATCTAACCAAGGAGGTGAAAGAATTATACATGGAGAACTACAAAACATTGATTAAGAAAATTAAAGATGACTTTAAAAAATGGAAAGATAGCCCATGCTCTTGGATTGGAAGAATCAATATTTTTAAAATGGTCACACTGCCCAAGGCAATCTACAGATTTAATGCAATCCCTATCAAATGACCCAGGACGTATTTCACAGAACTAGAACAATTTTTTTTTATTATGGCATGCAAAATTCTTTATGCCAACCTCTCCAGCCATAATTCACCATCTCTTTACTTGCACCACAGGCTCCACCTCCCTCTATCCTCCTGGGACCACTTACCTATCTTTCATTACAAGCAGACCTCAGAGATCTTGTGGCTTTGCTTCCAGACCACTGCAATAAAGCTAATGTCCCCATAAAGTGAGTCACATGCATTTTGTGGTTTCGAAGTGCACAAAAAAATTACATTTACACTCTACTATAGTCTATTAAGTGTGCTATATAGCATTATGTCTAAAAATCAACGTATATCCCTTATTTTAAAAATAGCTTATTGCTAAAAAATGCTAATCATCATCTGACAATGCAGGGTGGCTACAAATCTCCAATTGTAAAAGAAAAAATGTGATATCTTTGAAGTGCAAGTAAAACTTGCAAGTGTAAAGTGAAGAGCAGTAAAACGAGGTCTGCGTTGACCCTCTATTAAACTAATAGCTCCATAAAGGGAAGGTTTTTTTCTTAGGTGTCTTTAAAAATTGTTCCTAGCACTACGGTTACAACATAGTTGTTACTCAGTAGATTTATTTTTAATGGAGGTGCTGGGGATTGAATCCAGGACCTTGTGCATGGTAAGCATGGGCTCTACCACTGAGCTACACCCTCCTCCTGCCCCAGTAGATTTTTACTGAATGAATTCATGAAAACTCTGAGCAGATATTGATTGAACCTAAAGATTTGGCATAAAGGGATGTCTAAACAGAGAAGGAAGAAAAAAAAATTACGGATCTTTGTAAGCAAAGTTCTCATAGAAAAATAGAAAGGTCACATTAGAGTATCCTAAGTCAAAATTTGGACCTTTGAGGAAAATTCAGAAATGTAGTGTGATAACCAGAGAAGATAGAACATAATTGGCCCATTTTTTTCTTTTTGTATGTGAACCTTCACATGTCAAGAGAAAAGAACAGATAAAATTGAAGTAATAATGGTTCAGGAAAACAGTAAAAATAATTGCTTCTCATCACTAAGGTAGTCACAAAAAAACCATCCTCTGGCAACACGTGCACAGCTGGATTCCTTCACATAATGCAAGTATTTCTGACGCAACTATGGCAGTACACCGGCCACTGACATTCTTTCCCATAAGGACCCCACGTGTCACCCAGAAATCCAAATCATACCCTGAAATACTTCAGTGTGAGGAGATTGGCTATAGAAAGTGGTAGCTAACTCCTTGTGAAGAGAAAGAACATGGGCATTTTCTCCTCGAATCTTAGTGGTAGGTTGTGCTATCAGCCCCGATATGAGGTCCCTGCCTCTGTGGCCCCTTGCGTTCTAAAACGGAAAGAAATGATTAAGTTTAAAAGGTGGGACCTTAAAATTATTACTGCATACTTTTTAAAATAAAAATTTTTTTTTTTACTGTTGTTGGTACTATTTGTGCCTCCATGTTTGACCACAAATTAAACTGAAGTATCTCACAGAGTACAGAGACAAAAAAACCAAACCAAACCAAACCAAAAACAAACCTTGCTCTCATCTAATGGGGAGACTTAAGCAAATAAATGAGTACAATACATAGTGTGTCACTTGGTGAGATGGAGGGAAATAAGGTGGGGTGGAGAGTGCAGGGTGAGGGTATCCTCAGTGCTCTGGAGCCATCTGCAAGTTACGAGAAGTCCTAGCCCTCAGGTGGTAGTCGCTGTAAATCAAGACCATGGATGTAACGCCATTTGTCTTGCGATCTCAAGGTAAATGACAGCCGTGAGGTTGTGACTGTTGACAAGGAAGTGAGCATTTCTTTTTAAATGTGCACAGAGCTCTTGGGCATCCTTTCATTCCTTCAACAGGCAGGTGGACGTCTGAGACTCCACAGTCCCAACCGGATTAAAAGCATCTTCTGGACTTCTGCTACGGAGGCAGGAGGAGCCTTGGGAGGAATGTTCTGATCCAGATCCCACTGAAGTCAGGGACTTTTCCTGGGTCAAGTTCAAAAAGTCTGGAAGATAGGGTATCGGAAGAAAACACTCTGCTAAAACTTGGCAATTGCTTGTGATATCATTCAATTCCAAATTTTCAAACTTCAAAGAAGAGGTCTTCAGATTCAAAAATGGTCTCGAAGCAAAAGCTTGAGTCACAGAAATGAGAAATCAACTCAGGGAGCGGAGTCTGGGAGCAGGTTACTGCTGTGCTCCCAAGAGTCCTTGCTGACACGGAAAATAACTGTGAATGGAATTGATGGAGAATTTTCATATATTCTTTTTCTGTGAGAAAAGTCTGTTACTAAAGTTGCATCAAGAAAACCATAATTTATGCTTTCTATCTAGTCTCTATATACTCAAAGCCCGTAATTTTGGAAATAAGCCTCAGGAATCAGGTAGATAATATAAGAAATTGTATTCTCTATCAAAGCTCATCCAAAGTTGACAGTTTAGGAAGAGAAATGAGACATGTAACCAAATAACTACAAAGCCAGCTGTTGCCAGCGTCAGGATACCCTTTGGAACACTTAGAGTTCTTTGGGGCCCCTTGAGATTCTTCGTCACAGTCAAATACCAATGTGGTTTTCTTTACCTTGGGAGATTTTATTATTCTCCTAAAGCTGTAGGTGAAATGAAGCTGTCATTCATGAAGCTGTCACAAGGAAGATAAAGCAGGCAACAACTCAGGACTGCTCAACGATGTAGATTTTTGACCAAGATTTATGAAGTTCCAAGAAATCATTTTTCCTCCATTTCACAATCCTTTGCCGCTTTCAGCTTCCACATAACATTACCACCACAGTCCCTCCCGTTACCAGGAAAGATGGGATGAATTTGTGTACCACTGCAATGTCAAAAAGCCTTGAGAAATGTTTGCGGTCGGTTCATGAGCACCTGATATCTGGCTATCGCTTGTGAACTCAGCACTGAAGTTTTCTGCACCTTCTAGACATCTTGACACTTGTATCTCTTGTCCATGTACAGAATGATTACAGGATTAGAGATAGCCTCCATATTAACTAAAAAAATGGTGAAAATCATCTCTAAGCAGAACGAAAGTAGATAATCAGTGAATGGCTTATTTTATTGTTTAAGGAAGTATAGGATGGATGGCTATGATATCCAAGAACAAATGACTTCAGAGCTATGATGCTTAGTGAAGTATCCAGACTTGTCTTCCAGTTTAGATTGAAATGAAACTAATTTTGTCTCATGCGGAATGAAAATACACATCTTTCCAGGGAGGATATGGCGGTGGAGCCTCCTGTAAGAAGCTTTAAGCATTTATCTGGCAGAAATAGGAGAGTCAGCGTGGGAGCAGGGGCAAGATTTGGGGTGTGAGGGTGACAAGGACATGCCGGAAAGAAGTGTTCTGAAAGGAGGTGTAGCGTTGGAAAGGTATGTACCATGTCAGGAGGTGGTAATTTGATTCCTCTGTCTAGAGTGAAAGTTTCAAACAGGGGAATGGTTGAAAATGAAACTGGAAAAGTAAATTAGGGACAGGCTGTATGAGTCTTTGAATGCCAAAATGTTGCAAACAAGAGTTAAGATTTTCAGTTATAAGTGATCAATAACAGATCTGATTCTTGTGCTTTATTTATCATTATACAGTGGATATCACATCTTTTTCTAAATGAAAGCTACCTCTAGAAGTCACTTTGGATAGTAGAAAACATTGATCTTAGAAGGTCCTATGTCTTTTCTAATGTGTTTAAATAGTTCCAGATATAGCATATATTCTCTATACTAACCAACTATGCCATTTCTTTCTCTGTGTCATTACTACTGGTGGTTTCAGAAAATTTTCCATCATTTTAATGTTCTCCTATTTGGAGCTTATAAGAAATACACAAATGTGTTAGAGTGAGATGGAAAAACTAACTTCTTACTTCAAAAGGATAACAAGGCCATTCCACCGTTAGTTTCTTCCCTGAATACTGAAATAATTTAACTCCCAGGAGTACCATTGACAGGCACACAGTGACAGAATGTGTTATCTGCTCTTTGAGTTAATTTGTATTGATTCTCCCCAAATGTCAGTGGAAATTGCTGTTGCAAAACCGTCTCCCTTAACCTGCTGATGAATTTTATGTCAAGACATCTAGAGATGATAATCTGAAGAATGAAACATGAAACCTAGAAACTTTTAAATGGAAAGGCTCTCATGATAAATCACGTGTATCACAATGGCTTTAGATAATTCAAGTATGTCTTTAAGCATCATAAACTTGAAGTCAGAAAAAGAGAAACTGAGTTTGTTTGTTTGTATTAAAGAAGGACTGTAACTATTTTTATATGAAAAATGATTCTAGGCTAGGCTCTGAACTTCTAACTGGGTTTTGTACAAGTGACACACTCTAAGATTCATTGTCTTGCCTACAAAAAAATTGGGGATAATAATAGTTGACCTGCATATGTCACCAGTCATGAGGTTTAAAAATAATGCTTTGTAAACCTTAAAGCATTATATATATGGCGTTATTATTATCAATTACCATATCCCTTAAGCTCTCCAAATTGTAACATATAATAATTAATAATGGACCTTGCTTATTTTTTGATGAATATGGTTTCTTGCTTGTCTCTTTTTGAATGTTCCTGAGGAGAGGGGTCTATGTCTGTTTTTCAGCTATTTATCCTAAGTATCTAAAACATTGTTTGTCATGTAATATGTACTCCAAAAATCAGTATTTGTTGAACAAAATAAAATATTATAATTTGCCATCTTGTGATGATATTCTTATACACCTACCTGATTTCTTCAAAACAAGATATAGTATATCGTTTAGGGTTTCCACCTTTTCAAAAGCTATGAATGCTTCTATATACATTTATCATACTGTGTAGTGTCAACATAAAACTTGAAGAAGTGACTGGCACACAGTTGGCATTTACTGTTGTATACCTGTCACATACCACATAGTCTCCTACCTCAACCCTTTAAAAATTTGTAACAACTTTCATGTATATAATACAGTATTATCAACGATAGTCACTGTGCTGTACACTACACCCCATGACTTATTCATTCTATAACTCTAACTTTGTGCCTTTTGATCCCCTTCACCCATTTTGTCTACCTCCTACCCCCACCTCTGGCAACCACCAATCTGTTCTCTGTTTCTGTGAGTTCAGGTTTTTAGATTCCACGTATAAGGGAGATCATAAGGTATTTGTTTTTCTCTGTCTGGCTTATTTTATTTAGTGTAATGCCCTCAAGGTCCAACCGTGTTGTCACAAATGGCAGGATTTCCTTCTTTTTATGACTGAGTAATATTCCATTGAGTGTATATACCACATCTTCCTTATCCATTCATCCACTGATGGACACTCAGGTTGAGTCCATGTCTTGCCTATTGTAAACAGTGCTGCTTTGAACATTGGGGTGCACATAACTTTTCAATTTGGTATTTTTATTTCCTTTGGATAAACACTAAAAGTAGAATTGCTGAATCATATGGTACTTCTATTTTTAATTTTAAAAAAATATTTCCATAGTTGCTGCACCATTTTACATTCCCACTGAGAGTGCAAAAGGGGTCCCTTTTTTCCATATCCTTGCCAACACTAGTTATTTTTTTTCTTTTTGATAATAGTCATTTTAACAAATACAAAATACATCTTTTTGTCATTTTAATTTGCAAATCATTCCTTCTTTTTTAATTATGAAATATTTTATACAAAGAAAGTTGAAAATACAAAACATTCTTTGAGGTTTAAAGAAAAATAAAGAAAATGCTGCCATAATCTTTTTAAAAAATAATGATGTTTTCTTATTAAGTTTCAAGTTATTAGTATTGAAGTTCCACTGTGAGCCCCACTACAATTACTACCCTCTACCCTCACCTCTCTGTTAAGGCTAACTGTTATTTAGTATTTTGTGCTAGCTCTCAACTTTCCTGTTATATTTGGACTATATACACATGCATATCTAAAGTACTTTAAAATTGTGTATAAATAATATAATACATATATTCTCTTGTTACCTACTATTATGTATTCATTACACTTGTGAAATATATACATGTATATATATGTACACATATATCAATATATATATATCAATTACTGTCTATATGTCAATATCTATCTATTGATCCACTAATGGACGGATGGAGTGATCTGTATATGCCTGTAACTGCAGTGCTTTCATTTTTACTTTTATACAGAAGTCCAGTGATGAAGATAGTTACTTGATTTGTAAAAAAAAAATGCCATCACAAATGATGCTACTATGAACATTATTTTCTATGTACAATAGTATTTCTAATGCAGTAGTTCTTAAACGGGGGTGATTTTTTCCCCTAAGGGGACATTTCACTATGTTTGAAGACAATTTTGATTAAAATGACTGGGAGTGGGGTGCAACTATGCCTCTGGTAGTCAGGCACATTCTGCAATGCACAAGACAGCCTGCACTACTTAGGCTTTTCTGCTCAAAAATGTCAGCAACACACAGATTGATAAATCCTGCTTTAGGTTATATATCAGTGAGTAGAAATTTGGGGGTTTTATGATATATGCATATTAAACTTTATAAGGTAATGGCAAATTGTATCCCAAAGCAGTTATCCTAATATGCACAGTGTATAAGGGTTCATTTTTCCGGTACAATTTTGCTAATAGTTATTGTAGAACTTTAACATAATTATGTATATGGCAGGTATAAAGTGATATATCATTATGATTTAAATTTACATTTCCCTAATCACTTATAAGATTGATATAATTTTACATGCTTATTGGACATTTGGATTTTTTTTCTTGTGTAATGCCTATCCCCTTCCTTTTATTTTGCAACCATTTTCCACTGCACATATCTTTTTCTTTTTATTAATATGTGAAAGACTCAATATATGATGGGTACTTACATTTTAATGTCAATGAATTGTGATTAATCAATCTCTTTCATGGTTTGCCCTTTGGGTACCTTGCTTAAGAAATTGTTGATATTATACTTGGTATTATAAAGGTATTCTTCTATATTTTATTTCAGAACTTTTAAAATCTTGCTTTAATATGTAGCTGTTTAATACATCTGGAATTGATTTTTGAGTGTGGTGTCAGTAGAGATTCAATTTCTGCTATTTTTGGTAAATAGTAGCCAATAGTCTGAGGACCGTTTCCTGAATAGTCAATGATTTTCCCATTGATCAGCAATGCTAGTTCTCTCATAAATCATATGCCTTTGTAAGTGTGGGCTGGTTTTGGGCTCTTTATTTAGTTATTTTCTGCATCAAATTGCAATGTCTTCATTACTGTTAAATAATTCTTGATGTCAGCTTGGGCAACCCCTCTGCTTTGTTCTTCTTCTGTAAGATCGCCTTTGGTGTTCTGCTCATTTGTTCAACCTTATGAACCTAAAATTCAGTTCGTACAGCTCCATGAAAAAATTTGTTGGGATTTTGATCAGTTTGAGGACTGACATCCTGAAGGAAGTAGACTCCAGTAGACACACTTTATCAGTGGATATACAATCTCTCTCTGTTTATCTAGGTCTTCTTTAGCATCTTTAAGAAAACTGTAATGTTTTTCCAACAAGATGTTACACATCTTTGGTGAAATATATTTCTAAGAACTTTATATTTGTTGTTGCTATTTTAAATGGTAACTTTTTTAAAAGTGAAAATTTCTGTTGATGCTGGTATATAGAGATGTAATTGATTTTATGTTGATTGTATTTATATCAAGTTGCAACATTATCTTATCAATCCTAATAATTTCTTCTAATAATTTTCCTTTGGGGTTTTCTACACAGAAAATCATATAGCCTAAAGATAGTATGAGTTTTGTTTCTTCCTTTCTTGTCTTTATGATTTTACTTGTTTTCTTTTCCTTATGTTTATATTACCTTATGTACTTATATTTGTTTTCATAAATCCTTATGTTTTATTTTGTTTTATTTTCTTACTCTTTGCACTGGATTTAGAACACAATGTTGAATCAAAATTGACAAAGAGCGTCCTTGCCATGTTTTTGATTTTGAGAATATCCCTCCAAACTTTTACCATTAAGTATTTTGCCATAGATTTTTGATTCATATTCTTTATCATTTTAAAGAGATATCTTTCCATTTTTAGTTTGCTAGAAGTTGTGTTTTGCTTTGTTCTGTTTTGTTACTCATTAATGGGTGTTGTATTTTAGCAAATGCTCTTCTTAATCTACTGAAATGATAATATATGTTTCTCTATTAATAAATTGGGACAAACCATATTCATAGATTTCTTGATGCATTCCTTGAATAAATATAACTCTTTTAATCATAATACTTAGCTAGATAAATAGATATATGATTTTTAGATAGCGTAGACAGAATTTCATTTACAAATATTTTATTTAGCTTGTTATATTGATGGTGATGAATGACATTGGCCTGTAATTTTGCTTTCTTAGAAAAACCTTGTCTACTTTGGGTATCTAGGTTACATTGTTTCCTAAAATGAATTTGGACCTGCTATTTATTCTTTGAAAACAATTTGTGTAATATTGAGGGGATCTGTTTCTTGAAAATTTTGTAGAACCATATAATTATTTTTTGTTTTGTTTTGCTAGAAAACTGGTTTTCAGAAAAAACACTTAGTCCTAGTCTTTTATTTGCAGAAATACTTTTAAACTCTTTTAATTTCTTTAATTACCTTGTTAAAGTGTTCTTCTAGAAATTAATATATTGTATCTAATTTTTATTTTTATTTATTTATTTTTTTTTGTATCTAATTTTTAAATGTATTATTTCTTGTTTATTATAATTTTTATTCTGCTGCATTTGTTGTTACGTCAAACTTGTCATCATTAATACATGGTATCTCTCATTTTTTATCCTTACTCAATCTTATCAGAGACATTTTCTTTATTATATATTAAAATTATTGGGGTTATTGATTCTTCCTATTGTCTTTTATTTTCTATTGCATTGATTTCTGCTGTGATCCTTACCATTTATTTTTTTTCTTTGCATTTATTTTGTTTTCTTTTTATAATGCTTTAAGAAATACATTAAGCTCATGGAATTTGGGATCTCATCTTTTTGAAAATAAATATAAAGATTTCTCACACGCCAATGGTCAATTAATCTTTGACAAAGGAGGCAAGAATATACAATGGAGAAAAGACCATCTCTTTGGCAAGTGGTGTTGGGAAAGCTAGACAGCTGAATTTAAATCAATGAAATTAGAATACTCCCTCACACCATACACAAAAATAAACTCAAAATAGCTTAAAGACTTAAACATGACAGGACACCATAAAACTCCTAGAAGAGAACATAGGTAAAACACTCTCTGACATAAACTGTGGCAGCGTTTTCCTGGGTCAGTATACCAAGGCAGTAGAGATAAGAGCAAAATAAACAAATGGGACCTACTTAAACTTATAAGCTTTTGCACAGCAAAGAAAGCCATAAATAAAACAAAAAGACAACCTACGGACTGGGAGAAAATATTTGCAAATGATGAGACTGACAAGGGCTTAACTTCCAAAATATATAAACAGCTCATACAACGCAATAAAAAAAAACTATCAAAAAATGGGCAAAAGATCTAAACAGACATTTCTCCAATGAAGATTTACAGATGGCCAATAGGCACATGAAAATATGCTCAATATCACTAGTGATCAGAGAAATGCAAATTAAAACCACAATGAGGTATCACCTCATACTGGTCAGAATGAGAATGACCATCATTAAAAAGTCCATAAATGATAAATGCTCGAGAGAGTGTAGAGAAAAGGGAACCCTCCTACACTGTTGATGGGAATGAAATTTGGTGCCGCCATTATGGAAAATAGTGTGAAGATTCCTTAAAAAACTAAAAATAGACTTTGCCTATGATCCAACAATCCTACTCATGGACATATATCCAGAGAAGACTCTAATTTGAAAAGACATGTGCACTCCAATGTTCATAGCAACACCATTTACAATAGCAAAGACATGGAAGTAACATAAATGTCCATCGACAGATGATTGGATAAAGAAAATGTGGTATATAGATATATATATATATAGACAGATAGATATATAATGAAATACTACACAGCCATAAAAAAGAATTATTTATTGCCATTTGCAGCAACATGGATGAACCTAGAGATTATCATACTAAGTGAAGTAAGTCAGACAGAGAAAGACAGATATCATATGATATCACTTATATGGGGAATCTAAAAAAAATTATACAAATGAACTTATTTAGAAATAAGAAACAGAACTCACAGACATAGAAAACAAATATATGGTTACCAAAGGGGAAGAGGAGGAGGGATAAATTAGGAGTTTGGGATTAGCAGTTACAAACTAATATATATATAATATATAAACAACAAGGTCCTACTGTATAGCACAGGGAATTATATTCAAAATTTTGTAATAGCCTATAATGAAAAAGAATACGAAAAGAATATATATATATGTATAGCTGAATCACTACGCTGTATACCATAAACTAACACAACATTGTAAATCAACTACACTTAAATAAAAAAGATATAGATTTCTCTTTGCATTATATTTTTCATCATGTTATATTTGAAAATGTTGAATATCATTTCATTCAGTTCTACTCTTAATAAATATCTATTATGTTTTTTATGCTATTTCATTTCAAAAATTCATCATTAATTTTAAAACAGTTCGACTCTTTAAGATATATTTTTGTCATTGATTTATAGTTGAGTTTTGGTCAGAGAATTTTATCTGTATAATATTGATTTTTAAAAAATTTATTAGATTCACTTTATGGGTTAGTATACAGCCAATTTTTATAAAAATTCCGTTTTTTGGAGAAAAATGTGTTTCCTTTCATTGATAGGTACAGGGTTCTGTATACATTCAGAAATTCTCACTTGGAAATTGTGCAGTCCACAATATTCTAAGTGAACTAGCTAGTTTGTTCTTTTGTTTATTTTCTGCCTTATATTTGAAATATTGAGGGAGATGTGTTGGAACTCCCAAAATCATGATGTATTTTTCAATTTCTCCTTGGAGTTCTGTCAGTTATTTTATTTATTTATTTATTTATTTTTTTGTATTTAGAATCTACATGTTACTTTCATTTACATTGAATCTTGCTTCTGTCTCTATATAGTTACTCTTTTTAGTTGATACTTCTTAAGAACTTACCATATTCTGGGCTCTATTCTAAAATATGTATGCACATTTATTCTTTAACACAACCCCTTGAAGCAAGTACAAATTGCACTTCAATTTTACAGGAAAAATAACCAAAATTAGCAACTGGTCCAAGGTCACAGAGCTGGTATGGGTCCCAACAATATGACATATATAGTCCATATTCATAAAAAGTCATATTTTCTATGATTTTTATATTGATGCTTTATGCTTAATATTTGGCCTAAATTTCTAACAGCCTATGATAATAGAATCACCTCAATTGTTTCTTGGTTAGTATTTCCCTGATATATATTTTACTATCAATTTTTCTGTGCCATTATGTTTTAGGTAAATCTATTATAAACAACAGATTATTATATTTTGTTCTACTGCCCAATTTGACTATTTCTGCCTCACAGCAGGTAAGTATGAAGGGTTTGTGTGTGTAATGTCAGTGTGAGTTTGTGTTTGTGTGTGTTGTGTGTGTGTGTGTGCAGGAAATACAGATGATACAGAGAAGAGGCTACTAAAAATTATTTTCATCTCCTGTATGTGGTGGTCAAGTAGGTTGTACACCTTTTGCAGTGTGGATTTGAATAATTTATTTATTCAAACATATTTATTGTGAGCCTACTATGTTCCAGATGCTGAGCTACATACGGGACAATGCTATGGATATGGATGGTATGGTCTTAGAGCCCAAGGAGTCAGTCTAAGGGAGCAACAGCTACAGTTTTGCCCTACAATGCACCAGGGGCTATAATGAAGTGACACATGAATTAACGTATTGGATTCTCACAACAACCAAAAGGAGAAAGTGCAGCTATTACTCCTGTTTTTCACATGAGGAAACTGCGGGTCAGGAAGGCTGAGTAAATTCATTAAGATCATCATGCTAGTGATGCCTTATAAGCAGGTTGTGAATTTTAGTCTTTCTGATTAAAAAGTTTCATTTTTTTATTATGCCTCAGTGTCATCTGTTTTTGAGAGGCGTCAAGCCATAAAATTGCCGTGTGGTCACATAGTACCAGCACTGAAAGTGTGGATATGGAGAAAACGGATGTACCCGTAGCTAGAAGGACTCTTTCATCTCATCTACTGGAATGTGAGATCTGGAGATCAGTGGTTATTAAAACTGGGGGTGTCATATTTCACACTTTTCCATAGACATCACCAAAGTTTGATTATAATGACCTATTCATGCTCCACACTATCTGGAACAGCAAGAACACAAAACCAAAAGAAGACACCTAAATAGATTGGAACAATTATGGTCTGAGCACAAACCAAATAAAGATTTATTATTTCACTTTAGGGTCTCTGTTGTCTCTAGGATGAAGTCCCAATTTCCTGTGTGATTTCCTAAGGCTCATCATGATTGGGGCCCTGCCTGTCTCTCTGGTCTCATTTACCATCATACTCCTACTTGTACCCCATTGTCCAAAATGACATTCCCAAACCCCTATGATTACATAGACATTGTACCTTTTCACATATCTAAGATTTTGTACATTCTAGCGCCCTGCCTATGTTGCCTCCCCCAGTTCTGCCTGGTGAAATTTCTCTTCTTAGGCTCAGCCCAACAACATAGCATTCTCCAGAGAAATAGTGTCCCCGTCTCTGTGGTCCTACAACTTACGGTCCATTCCTTGGAGTACATTTTATTATAAACAAGACAAGCTATGTAATTTGCACAACTACATAGAAAAAAGGAAAATACGGGGGTCTCTTTAAAAAAAGTATTAAGAATTTGAAGACAGCAGCAGCATAGCATTAAACTAAGTGCAAGACCCTTCGAAGCCTGGGCTCCATGCCCAGGAAATTGACACTGGTTGTAAATTAAGTTTCCTTCTCTTTTTCTTAGATGTGTGGGGGAAGATACTTTATTCATTTCTGCATTCCACCCCAAACACATAGCAGGTTCTCAAGAAATATTTGCAAAAAAGTAATGGAATGGATTAGGTTTAGCTCTCTGGGGTGGGTGACCATGTGTGCTATTAAGGTTTTAACACATTTTCCTTATCCTAGCATTTTTTTTCTTGGATATACAGGTTTGCATAATTCTCAGCATTTGGCCAGTTGGATAGGTTGCAGAGGAGGCATATAGTCTTCTCCTTTCCTTAAGTAAAATATGGAGCTGTCAGAGCCTTTGTACCCTCCAAGATAGAAAGCAAGCTTTTTGTTTTATTTTGATTTTTTTCTTTTGTCAGTCAGTGTCCAGGAATCTCACAGAGAACAACACTTTGGTACGTCTGGTAGCCCAAAAACTTGAATTCTATTTTTAATACCTTGGAATATGGAAAGCTAAACTCATTGTCTATAAGGCTTGTGAAGTACAGCAATAGTTATCATAAAAATACCACAACAAGGGAGAAATCATGGAGAAGGCCATGAGAGTGGCTTAAAGATTTTAGAAACATAAAAAATATCAAAGGATTAGAACAAAACTGAGACAAGTGGAAAGGGGGCAGGGCACAGCCATTAAAAGTGACACGACAATTAACACCAAAGTGGTGGAGGATTCTACTTCCAGTAGACCTTGACCTTCAATATAGGCTTACTGAAATATAATAGCTGCTAAAAGGTACTCCCACAGGTGCCAGGACAGTTTCAAGGCTGCCCATAAAAGGTTAAAAAGTAGGCGGTGGTCCAATTCCTGGGAATCCCAGCCCTTTCTCAAAGTAGTTGTTCATCCCACTTGTTAGCATATAAAGTTATCGACCCCATAAAAACTTACAACCCCCATACCTCGTGGCTGATCTCATTTTCCCTAGCCGACCCCATGCTCTGAGGTCACCACCATCCCTTCTGGGTGAGACACCCTGCACTCTGTCTGTGGAGTGTGCATCAGAATACACCTACCTTCACTCTACTCAATCGAGACCTGGGACATGACCATCCTCTCACACCCCAATTTTTCCTGTATCAAAACTATAACAGCAGGATTGTAATCAGGTGATCTAGAACTCCAGTCTCTCAGACTTGGAGGTTAAATGAAAAGAGATGGAAGCACATTATAAATTGTGGAGGGTTGCAGAAGTATAACAGGTGATGTGATCTTCAGGGTTCCCAGTGTGTGCCATTGGCTCATAAGTGAGCTATAGATGCTAAAAACAATTAGATTCTTGATGACTTGATAACTGAGGTTTATTTCCACTCTGTCATTCTATGAAAGGTTATCTCAGAGGCTTATATGGGAGAAGGATGCTCAAACATGGGGATTAACAGAAACAAACTCTTTGGTTCTTTTAATAATACATATCACTAAAATCACTTCAATTTCCAGGGTCAAAGCATATGCTTCTAGTAATATTTATATTGAGGTGAAATTCACATGACAAAAAATCCCTAATTTTAACCATTTTAAAGTATAAAATTTAGTGATATTTTGTACATTTACAATGTTGTACAACCATCACCACTATCTAGTTCCAAAATATTTTCATCACCCTAAAATAGAACCCCCTACCCTTTACCCATGAATCCTCATTCCTCATCCCTTTAGCCCCTGGAGACCACTATTCTGCTTTCTGTCTCTATGGATTTTCTTATTCTAGATGTTTAATAGAAATGAAATCAACTAGTGTGAGTCTTCCAACTCTGTTCGTTTTGAAGATACTTGCTTTCTGACTCCTGAAAATTCCATTAAAATTTTAAGATCAACTTTTCAATTTCTGCAAAAAAGATCACTGAGATATAGATAAGAATATTGTTGAATTTGCAGGTCATTTGGGGGGATATTACTATTTAGAGTCTCCTCAGTTTTGAGGATGTATCCTTCCCTAGGCATTCATGCAGACTTCTAGAGTCCCCAGACCTTGTGGGAGCTTTTCAAAGTCTTTATTCTCCAAGTATTTCCTTCGCAAGTCTCTTCTTTCCTAGGCTTTTTGTTATACGTCTTACCGCAATTGGTATCTTTTGTGCCAGGCAGCAACATCTAACATATGTACCTTTAAAATTTTTTGACAAACACTGCTCTGGGAGCTACCTCAGTCCTAGGGAACCTATGAGACAGGCAAAACAAAGGCAAATACTTAAGCCAATCCTTCAGGGAGCCACAAGCAAGGTCAAAACATACAATGACAATTCTTCGAGAAGAACAGCCATATTGCTTCCTCTGATACCAGCAACATGCACTGAGAAGGTGCCTGGCTATTTAAAACCCACTGCCACACTGGTGTGTGGGAGATGGTACCAGTGTAAATTAAAATGTCACAGGGCTCTTCCACCATGATTCAGCAGTCTTTGTCTTTATTTGGCAGTTCCTTGGTTGTTTTAAGTTTAGATTAGATTCCTGCGTTACAGAACAATTGACTGACAATTTTTGCCAACTTCTCTGTTGCTCTTGCAAAGGGCAAGAGCATTTTAGGCTTCCTTCCTCCATTACCAACATGACAGAGAAATAGTTATCAATTAAGAATAACAATGAGAATAATAACAATGGGTGATTTGTGTTCTGTGTCATAGAATATACAGTAGCATAAAGAGTTCCAGTCTCATGGAAGAGAATTGATTGATTTGGATGCTCCTTCCTTGTCAGTCTTCATAGACCATTTGGGGATAGTTTAATTACTTTTTGCTTTGCTTTTGCCCTTGTCGATACTTTTGAGATGAACCTAGGGCTAGCACTGATTTTTATCTATTTTAACTTATTTTGATACATTTCCATTCGGTGACCAATAATTAGTTTAAGTGGCCTTTTGAAATCACATTTCTTCCTAATTGGCCCATAATTCTAGGTTGTGACATTTGTGGGTATTGATTTAGCTTTTTTCTTGTGCTAACATCTGAGATAACTTTTACAAAATTAAATAATAATTCCCCAAATTAAAGCGAATTTAGTGGCACTCCACTTCCATGTGTAAGGGTAGATTTGAAATCTCTTTGACAGCAGCTGAAGTGGACCCTTAAACTCAGCTGCATTAATGTCAGAAGTCTGGAGAAGAACATTAAAACTTCTAAGTGGAAGATTAACTAAAGAATATAACAAACGTCCCCAAAAATGAAAGAAGATTTGTGGATTTAGAGAGTTTGATACTGTAAACACAACATGAGAAAATGACATGGTGCTTGAATTGTAAGGCTCTGGGACACAGCTGATTTTTTTTTTCACCCCTTGAAGTGAATTGAAGTTGGTAGACAAGCTCACACAAAAAAATAACATTCATGAAATACATATGCCAGGTGTCTTTCTAAAATCATAGCACTGCCATGTTTTATTCCTGATTAGCAATTTGCAACAAATCACTTGAACAACCCTCTAAAATATTTTGCGTTGTAAACTTTAATTGGGTAAATCAGAGATACTGTGTTTTTTAAATTATAGTTAGCAAGAAAATATCTCAGAATTCCACTGAAAAAACTGCTATGCTAGGTAAGTGTTTAATTTCTAAACAAATTAAATATATGTTAAATTTCAACCAAAATAACTCTACATTAAATTATTCTAAAAATGAGGAAAGTCTAAACCCTGTTTCTAAAGGACCCGACATGAGACAAGTCTGATATGTGACAGGAGGAAGGTCATTAGCACCTATAAGCCAAGAGCGTGGTTGTCTTAATCCATTTGGGCTGCTATAAAAAATAGCAGAGACTGAGTAACTTATAAACAAAATTAAATTTCCTACAGTTCTAGAGGCTGGGAAGTCCAAGATTAGGATCCTGCAGATTCAGTGTGGTAGCTGGTGAGGCCAGCGTCCTAGTTCACAGATGGTACCTTCTTACCATATCCTCACGTGGGAAAAAGGGACAAGGGAGCTCTGTGAGATCTCTCTCGTAATTCCACTAATTCCATTCATGAAGGCAGCTCCCCATGATCTAAGCCCCCACAAGGCCCCATCTTTTAATACAACATCTTTCGGGGTTACAGTTTCAACATTATGAAATCTGGGGGGGGGGGACAAACATTCAGACCATAATAATATCAGTGAGGGTTATTTTTTCATTATTCTCATCCCAGCTTTTCTTACAAAGCCCTGCCCTAAGGCACAGGGATGGGAGCATTCAAACTCCCTCTCTCTCTCTCTCTCTCTCTCACACACACACACACACACACACACACACACACACACACACACGCTTCCCAAACCCATTTGCCCTCAAGAAGTCAACTGATAAAATCAGGCTATTGTCAGGGCATTAGATATTAATCAAAAAGAATATGTTCTTTAATATTATGTTCCCAGAGTTCTGTTACATTTTGTTTGGATGGGTCAAATAAACACCATGTGGAGTTAGGTAAGGAGATGCATACTTCAAAGAAACACTGCAATCAGGGAAGGTTTACTATTGCAATAAGGAGAAGGGGGCTACCACAATAATGAAGACACTTCAAATATGAGATCTGCAAATGTCTCAAAGATTGGGCAGAAAGGAATTTTCTTTTCTAGGGAGGGATAAACGAGGTTAGAGAGAACCAAACCTAGTATGGCAGAGTAGGAGGAGTGGGTAGCCTGATAAGACAGTTGAGTAGGAAATCTTTTTTCCCTTTGGGTCCAGGTTAGCCTATTCTTAGGTGAGACCCTTAAGGATGGGTTGTTTTGCATTCAGTGCTGGTTGAGGGTAAGTAAAAATTCATGGGCCTGGGAGAAGAAGAGAAAATTAACTGAAGTCTGATCCAGTCAAGTTAGCAGGTATTTTGTTTAGACTTGTCAGTGGCTACACACAGTTCAGCTCAACATTTATAAGACAACAAATGGGAATTTGGTAGATCTGTGTCTGGCCTGGTCCTGGGTAACACAAGTGGGTCATCTGTGAGTCTTCTCCTAGTCATATGAGGAAGGGTGGTTCTTTTCAGTAACTCTTTTTGGGAACACAGAAGGATCAGGGGGGTTCACAATCTGGATGTTTTCCAGGAGAACTGGGCTCAAGAAAAGTTTAATGTTGTCAGATATGAATGAAAAGATAACAAACCAAGCAGTGTGTTGGGTAATCAGCCAGTTTGAATACCCCTTGGACGTTATGGACACGCATTCTATAGCAAGCCTTCTGATCCTACCACCACTCTCCCAATTGCCTCCTGAGTTGAGTCACGTGACCTCAGAGGGCCGTGCTTTCGGGCTTCCTGTTTCACCAAAGGCAAGAGGCCTTCCTTACCCTCCTGTTTCACCTTCCAACCAGTGTGATAATCAGGAATGGTATCTGGATCCAACTCAAGTGTGAGTAGTTTTCACATACATTTCACCTTAGAGACCTTAGTATTAGGGGAAGATTGAGAAACCATTTGGTAAGACAAACAATCAGTAAGCCTTAACAAATTTGCATGCTGTGAAGAGCAAGTTATTAACTGAGACCATCTGGGGGTCAGATGTTCAGCCTGCAGCCGGGATTCAAAACTGAGAAGGTTGGTGCCTTTGACCTCTCAGGCATTGTCTTTATATTTTTTTTTTCAGCCTTACCCCACAAGCCCATTTTCTCCTGCTCTTACATCAATTCCATCAAAAGTAACCCTCAGTGACTCAAAGCCCCTGCAAAAAACAGACCTTCAGGGAACGTGCTGATAAAGTCAGCCACATGTATATAAAATAACTGGTAGGGCTTAATATGCGAGCCTCCTGAGAGCTAGAATTTTACGGTAGTTGTAGTTGTTATTTTATTTGTTGCTTGTTTTCCCTTCCCCCAGGGGACAGAATAAGAAGATGTTTTCTGTTACTTAATGAATAGTAGTGTGGTCTGTTGGCTCTTTAGCTGGGCTTGTTAGAGCAGGCACGCAGCTAGATATGAGCAGAGAAAGGGGGACACAGGCCAAATGGCAGGAATTGGGCAGAAAGGAGGGGCACGGGCCAAATGCAGGAAACCACACATCATGTAAGCAGCAGGGGTCCTTGGGCAGAGAAAGAAAAGCAGGAACCTTGGGGCTGATAAGGGATCCTGCCTTTTGGGATGACAAGTGGCCTGGAGAAGAACAAAGAAAGGTGAGATAAGGCAGGAATTTCTAGTGTCTGAATGTAACATTTTGCTCATTATGCCCTCATTTAAATAAAACTAGCCTTGCAGATCAGAAGCACCCATCGTGCACCGCCGCCTTGACGCTTCCAATCCAGGCTAAATAAGGACACAGATCCCTCCTCCCTTTGGGAAGGTGGAGTTGGGATGATAATCAGGGAATACGACCCCAAACCCTTACCTCCCCAATGAATATTCCGCCCATTCATTTTTACACCCAATGTAACTAACTTGCCAGAGAAACTCAGGGCAGCTGCTCACCTGAGCCTGCCTGCTCTCCCCTGAGAGTGGACTATCCATCCTTTAATAAATCCTCACTTTACCTTTTTAACCTCTATGTCTTGTCTCTGAATTCTTTCTGGGACGGGACAAGAACCTGGAACACCGGTTGCATCTATCGGCAACAGGCTGACCATTTCTGGTGCTTCACACAGAACTGGAAGATCCCATGCTGATGAAAACTCACTTTGAAAAATGAGTGTTTAAATCAAAGCAATTCTGTGAACTTGTGTCCAGGCAGAAGGCCCCCTACTGGATCAGGATGCGGTGTGCAGAAGGCCGACTTTCCAACAGGCTCTCTGCATTTGAGTTCGGTGGTTTACCAGAAGCCTGTGCCCTAGCAAACCCCACCTTCCCACTTCCCCACAGCTTCTGGTTACCACTCCGACTTCATTTTCTAATACTCTCTCACTCATTCACTTCGCTCTGCTTCTCTGAATATGCCACACATTCTCCTGCCTCAGGGCTTTTATTAGTGATGTCCTCTGCCTGCCATGTTCGTTTCCCAGATAACCACTTGACTACTCCTTCATCTGCTTTATGTCTTTGTTCAAATGTCTCTTTCTTGGTTAGAACTACCCTGAATATCCTAATTAAGATTGCAACCTGTATCCCTCTGCTCCCACCTCTACACTCCTAATGTTACCTGAAAACTGGGTTCACCTCTTGGTGGATGTTGAGCCAAAAGACACAACCAAGCCAAAGAGCTGGAGAAAGAAGGATTTACTACTTGCAGCAAGTAAGGAGAACACCGGGAATTCTTCCCAAAGCAGTGTCTCCCCAAACAGCAAAATGTAGTACATGTATATTCATGAATGGGCTTGGATGGTGTCTGCATATTCATGAATAGGGCTTGAGCAAAGGAGAGTTAAGCATAGAATTGAGGCAAATGTTGACGGGAGTCCAGGCTCTAGCTGATTGAAGTCATGGGGGTCAGAAAAGGTGAGCAGCATCATTCCTTAGGCTCCAGTTAATCTGGTAGTGCTCCAGGGAGTTTGAATTCTTCAAAACAGGTCAAGAATTTGCTTCAGGCTAATCTTTACCTTTGAACTGGAAGTCTTTACAACTGATATATTGTTTAAGTTATCTCCCTGGCCTGGTAATAGCTGTTTGTTTTTACCTTCTTTTGTTCCCTTAAATCACTAACTACGGAGACTTATTCTTCTGCAAGGGCAAGCACTGTGGCCAGGTTTACATCACAAAATGAGTTAGGCCTAAAATGGCTTCTTTTATGTCAAGGAAGCCACGCCTGGTTCTCTTTCTCCGGGGACCCTCTACCCTATCTGCTTACACTCGTCTTCCTTGCCCTGTTCTACTTGTTACTGTACAACAGTTATCATATTCAAACATCCCATATAATTTATTTATTATGTTCATTATCTTTCTCTAGTAGAATAAGTGGGGTTTTGACAATTTTGTTTATTGCTATATCTTGGTACCTGAAATCATGCTCAGCACATAGTAGATAATCAATAATTATGTGTTGAATTAACTCTATGTTAAGGAAAAATGATTTTTGTTAATAGATAATAAAAGGGCATACAAAATAATTAAACACCTTTCCACAATAAAGAACTATTTCTAATGTATGTGTTCACCCTGAGTATGATCTCTTTCAAATTAACAGCCAATATCACAGTTGCCCTTTTGGTATGAAGTAATAATTGAATGTGGTCAGATGAAGAGCTTTGCTAGGCTTTTGTTTATCCTGGAGGTAGATGGCAAATCATTCTTTCATCATTTCCAGTTGTCACAAATATTATGTATTTTTGATTTTAGATGTCTTTCCTGCTGATAGGAAAGGTTAAAACTTAGGTTCTAAAAGAGTCTTCAACAACCTTATACAAAAAAAATGAAAAATATTTTCTCCCCTTCCACTAGTCAGATATACTTAGTCATGACTCTTTTTCATACAATGGTTCTTTTATCCCATAAATACACCTCTCTCTTCTTGCTCAAGGCAGTCCTCTCTTATAATATCTTGCTATCATTTAAGATGGCTGACTTAAGTCAGAGAAAAAACTGTGAAGGAGAAACTTGCAACTGTAGAGTTAATGGCATGCAAATACTCACTTTGTTTTCACTATCTTGTAGAGAAGACTGATTATATTTGAAGAAAGGTAGTAAGTGATTGCCAGAAGGAAAAGGGGGAAAAAATCAATTTCAACCATCTCTAAGGGGCAGAGTAAATCTGAAAAACAAATGTTCATTCAGGGCTCTGAGCCCCAAGAGAGCACAGAGGAGAGTTACAGTCTGTTAATCCCAAAGATACTGATCCCGCAGAGTGAGAAATTCAGGAGAACCGTATTGTTAAGAACCTACTGAAATAACATTCAGAGCAAACAGTGAAAATGGATGCTGGCTGTGAACTGCTCATTTGAAAGGAGCCTTGGAAGTGTAAATGCCACAAATCCAAGAAAGCTCCAAGATAAGGCTAAATAAAGGCTGAAAGGAGCAGGGCCTGGGCCCACGCAGGCTGAGAGTGACTAGACTGTGTCTTTGCTTCCTCTTTCCAAAGCCCTAACTTGGACATCAATAGAGAAGCCACCACAATGATTACAGAATTACCCCAAATGAAATGGGAGAAAGAAGAGTTAGCGGAAATCATTCAGGCTGGAGGGAAGAATGGTCAGATTTCCACAATGGATAGGAACTATTTCATGAACAATTAGAAGAAAGATGGTCCCTTACTGTTCTCCACAGAACAGAAACAAAATTAAGCTGAAGGACAAAGTAGAAAACATTAGCAAGGAGGATATCCTGTCTTTTAGAGATTAGTAAATCCTCAGGTTTTCTGATTTAGCAACCATTGGTGATCTCTTTCCCTGGAAAGTAACTTGAACTATTTCCCCCATGTTCCTGGAATTGAGCGTGAAACCATGAAGAGAATGAACGCTTAGATACTCTTGATGCGACAGAGGCATTTGTACTACACAGCACTCCCATCTCTCCCCACTCTGTTTCTATCCTTGCTTCCAGTAAGTTCTGCTGTCAGGGAGAGAGACATATTCTTCTACCCTTCTAGGTTTTTCTGGCTGGTCTAAGAATTAAATCGACATGATACAGATTCACAGGAGAAAATCACATAAAAGTTTAATAGCATGTATACATGGGAGAGACCCAGGAGAACTGGATAACTTCCCTTATGGTTGAAACCCTCACCTTAAATACCATCTTCAGCTAAAAACAAAAGGGGTGGTGGCTTGAGATTTCAAATGGAGGAAGGCAATTCACATGAGGATGGAAAAGCAAATGCTTGGTAAACAAATGTTTCCTGGTCTTCGCAGAGACAATGGGGCACAGAGGGGACTCTGATCTCTGAGTGTCCCTCATCACATGTGGCCCATATTCATTACAGATATCTCTAGGGATAGCTCTAGTCCAGGAACAGGGCTTCTATCTAAATTCTTTAGGCAGTGAGGGGGAAGGTCAAAGTTCTGAATTTTGGGGCTTTGATTGTTTTCAGCTAAAAATAACCTGATTGCCAAAGAGACATTTTGGAGTGGCAATTTTTCCCCCTATACTGGCATCGCTCTGTGATACGCTACTCTTGAATCTTTTTATTTTATTATTCAAAAACCTGTTTACTGACTATCACTCATGTGCTTGGAGAGATAGTGAAGATATAGAAGTGAGTAAAAACAGACAGGCCTCTGTCAACATGGGGCTTATGTAAGGAGAGGACGGAACAACAGACTCAGAGGCCTGGAGGTGACTGACCCATTAGCCTGCAGTCTTGGGCCTCCTCAACACAAGTGCCTCTTCACTTAGTCTTTAAAAAAAACTACATGAATCCTCTAATAAAAAGCATATAAAGCTTTGATATTTCCCCAAATGGCAACCAGTCACCCCAAACAAAAATTGAGATTAGGTGATAGAAATTAATACTTTATCAAGTCAAACATGCAGGGGTCGTTGCTAATCATATCACATCAGGTTCCACTGGCAGGAAGTCCTGGAGCAGAGATTTGAAGATTTGTTTTTCATTCTGATTTGAACATGGGATGATAGTTGAATATAATATGAGACATAGTGGGTAAGAGTCAGCACTCTGGAACCAGACTGCCTGAATTTGGATCCTGGCTTTACCATTTACCAGTTTATTTGACTCTGAGCAAGTTACTTAAAACCACTCAGAGTAAATCACGGATAATAACAGTATCCACTTCAGAGAGTAGTTACAATGATTAACTGTGTTTGTATCTGTAAAGCACATAGAACACCTAGTATTAAATGTGTTGGTTACATAAAAAGAAAATTAAATAATTATTATGGCTACCCTGAGCTAAATGTTAATGTAAACTGTGAGAATCTCTTCCTAATACTTACTGCCAAAGAAGAATTCAGTACATTGTGGATTAAGTACATTGTGGATTTGTGTCAATGCAAATTTATAATTCCTGAGTTGAATGAAAGTTTCCTTTTGGATTACCCATAAAGAGTATGCTAAGTAAATTGTTAATATAAAGAATTTTGTCATGTATGTTAAAGGTTCTCAAGAGATTACATTTTTTCCTCAAGCATTTTAGCAGCATATATTTGTAAATGCACATTTGAAGTACTAATCGTTACTCTCAATTTTGCATTTAATACTTTCATGTAATTATATAATAGTTTATAAAATTTTACTTTATACTAACTTATACCTAGAAATAACATGCAAATGTATTTAAAACACATACAATTTAAGAAATCAATCTAACTTCATTCTTCTCTCGTTTATTCCTATCTCTTTCTGTGTCTTATGTGTAATAAAACAGAAAGCAGGATACCTCAGGTAGGCAATTTCCAATGTGCTGTGTTTTCTAAATAAAACTAGACCTTCAAATTATCTTTTTCCTTCCATCCCAACCCTACACATAACATAAAGTTTATAGAATTTCCTAAGTACTGAGAAGTACTACCCCTAACATAGGCTTCACGGAACTCAGACTTTGTGTTGATGTCCAACATTCTCGCCTTGGTGTCAGTGCCATGTATCAGGGAGCATCTGAACATTTCGTCATGTACTCCACCCCACATGGTATATTCTAGAAATGAGAAGCTGACACATAGCACTACCATATGGAGTGACTACACTGTTCTTCTTTGCCTAAAATTGTGAGCAACTGATTTGCACACATTTGTACAATTACTTTTCTTTCTCTGTTGGTCAGATGATATTTCTACAAAGCAACATTGTGAGAGTTCAGTAGGTCTCAAGTTATAATCCCCAGTGCTTGCTTTTGTAAGCAATCCATTGATCCATTGTATATCACTTACTCTGAAGTCAGTAGCAAACCCTGCATGTGAGTTTTGCTCATGTGCCCTGTGCAGTACTGCATTGACGCCTCTGCTCCTGTTTGTGCAGCTTATTATGGTTGCAATTCTATCCTGTATATTATATTGAATCCACCACCACGTGTGGGCCTCCAGGGCTGGTGACATGTGTCACCACTCAATTGTTTGCAACTCCTCCAACAAGTTTCTTCACGCTGAGTCATCTGCCTACTTAAAATCCTCAAAATACATTCAGTTTTCCCCCCTACTCTTGTTAAATTAAAAGAAAACAAAACAAAAAGCTGCCTGTCAATCAGCTGTAACTAGATACACCAAAAGACATGAGATGCAAAAGATACCTTGTGTTCTATGGGGGCCATGGATACCCACACAGTGACCTGAGGAATATGCCATGCAAGAGAGTAACCACTGGCATAATCTGGAGGGAACCATGCTTTACCTCTGACTCTCATCTGGTAAGCATCCCTGTGCACAACCTATGGGCTGGTGGACCTGGAACCAGACTGGCGCCTAATTACAGAAACTGTCTAGCTCATGTAATTTTTACACAGTTTTGTTTCCAGTGCCAGGCATTTCATACTAATACCATTTAACTTCAAAAAATATTTATTGGGTCTCCACTACATTTCAAACACTGAGCTGGGGACTGGGGGCTCACTGATGAACAAGACATGGTCCTGCCATTCAACAACATGCTTCATCGATAGCAGGGACAATAACCATGTAAACAGTCTTGTTCACAGTAGAGAGCAGTGAATGCTAAGCTATGGAAGCTCAGAAAGCAAGTAAAGTTCCTTAAGGCAAGATCAGAGAGGATGCCGGAGAAGAGCAGGGGTCTTGATGGCGTTTCCTGAGGGCATTCTGCTAAATGACTCTCAAAGTTTTTTTCCAGCTCTGTTTCTGTGATATTTCTTATCCCATATGTTACCTGTAATCTCTGCTGACTTTCCATTCAACAGTACTCCATATATTTGAAGTCTAGTATTAAAGCCGAAGGAGAATAATAGAGGTCACCAGTAACTGAGAAGTGTGACGAGTGTGATGATTTCAGAGCAAGTGTACACTTAGCCTCTGTCCCATTAAACCTCAACTAAGTTGGAAAGAGAGAGATGAGAAAGTATAATTAGGAATTCTAATCTGATAAGCTTTGGGGAGGTCACAGTAAGGGAGGTCATTTGGGAGGCAAAAGTATGAGATAGCAAGATTCTTTAAGAAGACAGCGATGCTCTTTAGTAATGGAGGAGTGACAAGAAGGGAAGAGGAAAGGCATGGAGCCTTTGGGTCATCACAGCAAAGAGGAGAGTGGAGCAATGTATCTCCAAAGAAGCTGACAAGCTGGCATTTGTGTGAATCATTAGGAAGCATGCTTGTTGGTCTGCTACTCTGTGATGAGGCATTTTTATCAGATTGTTTCTAAAACAGATTCATGGCATTTTAAACATTCCAGACAGCATCCAAGATTATTGATAATTATAATCCACAGACATTATCATATTAATTTATGACACGACTCTTTAAATGTGATAAAAATGAAAGTGCCCCTCAGGAATTTATTTCAAATGCAATATTTACTCATGCACTGGCCTGATTCACTCTGTTATCACACATAAGGGGCATCCTCAAGCGTGTGTTCCTTTCTGCCTCATAACTTGCCTCAGTCCTCTGGGCCTGCCATGACACCACCCTTTGTTAGCATACCTAACTCCTAGTCACTTCTCAGGTCCTGAATTCAATGTCATTTCCTCTGATTACCTTCCCTGGCCCTCAAGTGCAGGTCAGGCAGTCTCTGATAGTCTACCCAAACACTGTATAATTTTCTTTTATAACACACTGCAACTGTAATTATAAAATCATTTGTGTTTTCATTTAATGTCTGTTCTCCCCAACTCTTTCCTAGTTAGAATGTAAGCTCCATAAAGGCAGGGTCACCATGACCCCAGGCATTCTCAGAGAATCTAACGCTTGGTAGATACTCATTAAATCTTTGTCAAGTGAATAGATAAATCAGTTTAAATGGAATTATCACACCCCAAAATATATGGATATATCTGAGGTTCCTGATGCACAGTTCCTAGGTTGATTTCAGAATAGATTATATATTTTTTTCATTTAGAACAAACTCCTTTTTGGTAACGCTAAGATTCCTCTCTGATATTTTAACATATACATGACTGTAGTAACATTATTCAAATTCGCCAAATGCCATTCTGACCAATATGTGGAATTTCCGGTTTGCTTTGGTGAAGATGAAATCAAATTTCCTAAAGCACTGTGTGCATATTTGGTTTAATTGAGATTACTATATTGAGCATAACATGCCCTGGCTCATTAAATTTTCTCATTTACTAAGAGTTAAACTGAAAATTACTTTTGTCTCACTTCTTTTACCACTTTTTGAAAATGTAATATGATAGAAGAGAATTTAAATCCCTACTTCAGACTGTAAAACAACAAGGATTTCATGTAAAATAAAAAAATAAAGTTAGGACTAGAATAATTAAAGGAATATATAAGTTAAAGATGACTTTCTAAGTATGTTACTTCATTACACACAGAACATCATGACAGTATAAATTCCAAATCATTTAAAAAAGTAAGAATGTGTTTTCCACCAAAAAGAGAAAAATACTTACAATCTATATTACTGGCAAAGAGTTAATTTCTCTGTTACAGAAAAACTCTTCAAAACAACAATTAACAATAACATAAGAGGAAAAAATGACAAATGATGGGACTGATTTCACAAAGCATTTGAAACATGAAATCATGTATAACTCACTAGTAATCAAGTGAATGTAAATTAAAACAATGGAGTAATATTTTTGCTATAAAATTGTTAAAATAAGGTAAATTATATTATCTAGTATTTATGGGTGAGCAGGGGAACAAGAACTCTCTGCATATTGATGGTAGGATATTCATATCAATACAGCTCTTTTTTTTTTAGAAAAATTAAGCATTGTATATCAAAAGCTACTAGACTGAAACCTCATATACTATTGGTGGGAATGTAGAATGTGCAGTTTCTTTAGAAAATAGTATGGCCATTCCTCAAAAGGTTAAACATAAAAGATTACCATATGTACAGGCAAGTGCATTCCTAAAGTATATAACTAAGAGAAATGAAAAAAAACATGTTCATTCAAAATCTTGTTACATGAATGTTCATAGCAATTTTAGTCATGATAGCCAAAATGTGGAAGAAACTTAAATGTGCCTCATTTGATTAATAGATAAATAAAATACAGTATATCCAAACAGTGGAGTATATATCTAGTTGTGGTATATCAATGAGGCAAGGCCAAAAGTTTCAGTCTTCGACTTAAAAGGTTAATGCTATTTAACTTCTTAATGGCATTATAATAACATGTTTTGCTAACATGGATAAAAGCTTATTGCATACTGCTGAAAGGGGGAAAATAAAGTATTCAGGACACTTAGATTATAAGCTATGTGAAACTATGCAGTTCTGAGGAAATTACGGATCCTCTTGAAAGTTAGGTTGAGTTTAGGAAAGATCTCATTTAATATAACCACCATGCAAGGCAGATATTATTATCATTTTTCAGATGAACCACTTGAGGATCAGAGATCTTCTAAAATATCCTCACTAATTCTTTAGCAAAGGTTAAGGGCCAAGCAATAGATCCTTGTTGACAAAGGGTTCAGAGTGTTAAGTTAGAATGTGACCTCAAGTCGAACTCATGGCTGATATGAACGTGCTTCAAGCCCTATATGATAGTTCTCGACAAATATCTCCACTCACAGATAATTTTATCACAGGCCCCCATCTGAGATAAGATTTGCATCACCAAGAGGTCAATCATTACACCAGCTGACCCGACTCTGAGTATCAGTTCTTGAACTGTAGAGATCTTAAAGAATAGTATGTACAGTGGAGTTTCATCCTTAGGGGATCTAGTTCATGCCAGGGGTCAGAAAAAGTAGCTGATGATTGAGAGAGCATGGAGAGAACTCTCATTTTCTCCTGGGCTGCTTAGAGAGCCCTGGGATAAATGACTCTGGCTTTATTGCCCTCCATCAGACCTAAAACAGAACAAAAGGGCCGTACTAGAATTCAAGCTCCATGAGGGTAGTAAAATTTGTTAGTTTGTTCCTAGCTATGTCCCCTTATCTAAACCAGTGCCTACAACACAAGAAACTCTTAGTACATATTTAGTGAATGCATTCGTATTTGTGGGAATCGGAAGCAAGACAAAAAACCAGGCAGTGTTTGCTCTTCTAGGTCAGTGGTTCTCAGCTCCAGCTGCACATGAAAATCTAAGACCATTTTAAAAAGTACAGCTGCCTTGGAAACACCCTCCAGAGATTCCAATTTAGTTACAAAAAGGTAGGCTCCATGCATCAGCATTTAACAATCTCCCCAGAAGATTCCAATGTGTACCCAGAATTGAGAACAAATGTTTTAAGCAGCCACAATACACTCAGGTTGCTCAAAGGACTGAAATGCCAGTGTTAGTCCTTAGAACCTGGGTGGCTTTGTTATGCCTCTTGGGATTGGGGTCTGTTGCCACCTCTGCTGGGCTCTGGTTTCAGAGCTATGTCTGGTCCTGGGCAACTGTCAGGGTCTTTGTCCCAGAAGTCTAGCTAAGGCTCATCCCGAAGGGACAGAAGGAAAGAATAATTCCAGTTGGGAGCTTAGGTCATTGAGCGGATTTGAGGGGCTTTGAGAGTACAGTGACCTGAACTTGTAAGAAGTGAAGACCAGTATGACAATGGGGTCTGCCTCCTTTGGGGGGAGAGAAGGGATTCAGAAGCCTGAAAAACAACAGGACCTGACATCTCTATTTTTCATGCATTGACATTTTCTGTGCTGGGGAAAGGAAAAGTAGGCCTTCTTTTCATACCACATAAATTATTATGATTATAGGACTGAGTAATAGTACATATAATCAAAATCTCTTCTGATATAAAAATGCTCCAGAATGTCACACACATAATGTAAACTATGATTTAAAGGGATGTATTAGGTCACATTTCTACTTATCCATATCAGAAGAGATATATTATCTGACAAACATAGAATAGATTATGAAATGAAACCTTCTGAAAGTCATTGCTGACATCACAGTCCAATTCTCTCCCTTTATTTCCCCAGAAAGAATGTAAGACTCAATCTACAGATAAACATATAACACTTTATTTGGCTTTTTCCAACTTCACGAATTGGACAGAAAATACCTCTGGGTCCTTTCGATTATGGATTATCCCTTTAGAATGCCCTCGCTGGAAGTATTTCATGACAAGAAGGTTATTGTGAAGTGACATTTTTTGCCCTTTGAAGTAAGGATATAACAATGAAAATAACTTTTATGAGACCTTATGGGAATCTTTTACTCATTGTGACAGTAGATGAGTATATTCAGAGGTAGAAAAATCATCGAGGAATTATCCATTTGAAACAAAATAAAACAAGCCTCTATATTGAGGTGAGACAGACACGTTTTTTTTTTGTTTATTTGTTTTGCCCAAGTGAGCATCCCTAATTACAGTTTTAAAAAATGAGATCTTCTCCAGTCACTTCCTTATATTTGTAACTTGAAGTCCACAGGCTGGCTTTTTCTAAATACAATTTGGGGCACCTTTAACCAAAATCAGCTAATTAAATTTGCCCGATAACATTGACCTAGAAAGGCTTCAGGTTAAAGCTGATTATTTAATCTAAAGATGCAGCAGAAAGATGCCATTTATCTGAATTTCACTTGTAGTCTGCAATATGTTACATAAAATGATAACAACTGTTCTTAATGATATTAATTAGGTCAGCAAAGATGCAAAGATCAAATATTACTCAAATAAACATAGAAGAAAGCTATGTATCTCTCTTCTGCTGTGTCTGCATAAAAAGTTACAGAGGAAGTTGGATAATTTCTGTTAGAAAACATTGGTGACTCACTCTTGGCTACATAAGGAACTGGCAGACAATTTAGGCAAACCACAAGCTATTATTTTTAGGAGACCATGGCTCCCAAGATTATTAGTAAGGGACAAATTTAGAACTTATATACACCCAAAGGGAAAATTAGCCCCATGTAATTGCAAACTGATGCTAATATTATCACCTGGAAAGATGTGGTCCACACTGATTTCAGAAGGGCTCTCAATTATATTTCACATGACTTTCTCATTAATAAAAAATAAAATTATGACAACGATCATATTACTCTAAGTAACAACAGGGAATACGTTATTGCAGGTGTTGGAGTCAATTTTGGTGATTATACAGTATATTAACCCTCAAAGAATGGCCTTGATAGCATTCAACAGCTTTATTGACCCTTGCTATAAAGAACTTGAGGTTATATCCAGCAGAATTTCAGATAGAATTAAGTTATTTGGAGTTTCCAACATTCAAGGAGATATAATGTGATTTGAAGTAATCATGATAAATTGGAAAAACTCATCCAAATAAGAGAAAATTTGGTTAAGCTATGTACAAAATGGCCCACAACCGAGGTAGAAAGAGATTTCAAGGTTGAACTGAATGCCTGCAAGCAACATTTCTACTCTGAATCAAAAGTCAGTGTGACACTGAGTATAGCAAGAGGCAAATACAATAAATGAGAAAGAATGTCCTGCCTTAGTCTGAAGAGTATGAGAATATTAGATTAGTTTGAGTCCTGACCTTTGCACAGGAGGTAGGAATGCTAGAGTGGGTCCGAGAAGAATGATAAGATTGATTTAAAAATATATAAAATAGGTCTGAGGACTAGTGGTTAAAGATGTGTGCTTTTTACAATAAGATTGTTAAGGGAGGATGCAGTTAATGTTTTTTTAACATACGAAAAATATTTTATTATAAGGTTGGTGATTGCTCAATTTCCATGTTCTCTGAATTATTTTATATGATCCACGTTTAAACTTAGGCCACAGCTATATTTTTATTTCTAGAAGAGATTGTTAGTTGATGTTTGATAATGCTAACCAGCTATCATCTGTTTGGAATTAAAAATAGGAAGAAGTACCTTCTTATACAAAATCAATTTCTACATCCTTTGACCTTTTCCCTTTTGCCCTCAAACTTATTTGGTATTTCCTATCTTAAAAACAAACAAACAAAAAAGAAAAACTTTTAGGAGTCCTCTTTACTAATTATTGCCTTTTCAAATTCCTTCAGTACCTATTAGCTAAACTTCAAATTCATACATTATATTTTGTCCTATTTTTCCACCTGGCACAGATAATTTAACACTTGTTTATATCAGCATGTAGCACTATTGTTCATAAAACTTTCTCATTTATTCACTCATTTGACAAGAGTTTATCTAGCTCCTGTTATGTGCTGAATTCTGTGCTGGCACTGGGGATACAGACAAGAACAAGACAGACATACCACCTATACAGTCTTGGGCAGAGAAACACAGACCCTTACAGGGGAGGGGAGTAAACAGGCAATACTCAAATAGGACACACAAAATATATAAATGCAATGGCTCAAAGTACTGTGAGGTTCTTTAGACCTCTCCAAAGAATGGTCCAACCTATTGAGAGTGTAAACTGAATGTTTTCTGTATATAGCATGTCTTATAGCAACTAGATAGTAAGTTTATAGGAGAAAAGATGTCCAAGCTTGTTTTAAAGAAATTATATTAAGCATAGTTATAAATTTATAGGTGTACAATAAATACTCATTGAGTTAATGTCTTACAAAACTTATCAGATATTATTGGTTATGACATATCAAAATAAAAATTATATGGGGCATTCAGGTTCTGGTCCAGCATGTAAGAAATTTGGAATTTGCCACTGTGTTCTAAAAAGTAAAGATCTGAACAAACTGAAAAGTCAACAATTCTTATTACATCCATGAGAGAAATGAGGTCATAGGACCACTTGCTGCCCCCTAAATTGGAGAGACCAACAAGTGAAAACAGAGAATTGCAATTTATCACAGCAGAAAACAACAAGCAGAAAACTGAGGGAACAAGTGCTGGGTGCATCATATCCAGCTACCAAGAAAAAATGACAAGAAACCTTAAAAGGCAAAAACCAGTTCGAATAGAGACAGTACGAATTAGAGCCCCACTCAGATATAATTAGGGGATATTAGAACTGTCAGACAAGGAATTTAAAACTATGATTAATATACTAAGAGATCTAATGGATAAAGTAGACATCATACAAAAACAGATAGTCAATGAAGCAGAGAGATGGAAATTCTAAGAAAGAATCAAAATTAAATGCTAGAAATAAAAAACACTAATAGAAATAAAGGATGCCTGTGATTGGCTAATTAGTAGACAGGACACAATTAAGGAAAAAAATCTTGGAGCTTGAGGATATCTCAACAGATACTTCAAAAACTGAAAAGTAAAGAAAACAGACTAAAAAAAAAAAAAAAGAACAAAATATCTAAGAACTGTAGGACAACTACAAAAGATGTAGCATATATGTAATGGGAATACCAGAATAAGAAAGAGAGAATGGAACAGAAATATTTGAAACAACAATGACAGAGAATTTTCCCAAGTTAGTATCTTACACCAAACCACAGATCTAGGAAGCTTAGAGAACACCAACCAGGATAAATTCCTAAAAAAATAAGACCTAGGCATATTATTTCCAAATTACAGAAAATTAAAGAAAAAAGTCCTGAATGAAGTTAGAGGGGTTGGGGTGGGAAACCTTACCTACAGAGAAGCAAAGATAAGAATTACATCCTATCTCTCCTCAGGAATCAAGTGAAACTGCGCAGCACCCTGTGGGGCCCTCCCAGGCACAGAAGCTTTTCCAGGTCTCCCATTTCTTGTTTGTAGGAAAAAAGCTTCATTCAGCCTCCTTGACCAAGACTGACCAGATTCAAACAGATACTAATTATGGAAGGGAGGAAATGCAGAAACAAAGAAGGAACATTCAAGAAACAATAGTGTAATGATAGAGCAGAGTCCTGGATTCCCCCCCACCACCCCAAGAGAAATACCTAACAATATATCTCTGACTTCTTCTGTAGGAACTAAGGCCTCCACTCAGGTGGAGGCTGAGCACAAGCATGTGCTGGTTGGAACCAGAAGGCTGATGACTGGGATTCCTGGAACACCACCCTGTTATTTCACTGCCAACCAATCAGAGGAAGGTCATATACCCTGCAGACCTCCCACCAAATTTTGCCTATAAAAACTCTTCCCCAAAACCATCAGGGAGTTCAGGCTTTTTGAACATGAGCCACCTGTTCTCCTTGTGTGGTTTTTGCAATAAATCTTTCTCTGCTCCTAAGAGTCCTTATCACAAGGAAAAACTTTTTTTTCTATTTCTTGTATCTATATGAGATAACGGATGTTCACTAAACCTATTGTGGTAATCATTTCATGATGTAAGTCAAATCATCATGCTGTCCACCTTAAACTTATACAGTGCTGTATGTCAATTATATCTCAATAAATCTAAAAGAAAAAAATCCAAACTGAGCAGGAGAAAAGAAATAATAAAAATTAGAGAAGAGATGAATGTAAATGAAAATGGGAAATCAATGGAGATTATCAGCAAAACCAAAGGGTGATTCTTTGAAAACACCAATAAAATCAATAAGCCTCCAGCTGCACTATGAAAAGAAGAGAGAGGACACAAATTACTAATATGAGAACGGAAGACAGAACAACACTAAAGATCCCATGGAAACTGTGACCATTGAGTTGATAATAATGTACCAATATATGTCATTCAATTTTAAGAAATGTAGCACTCTAGTGGGGGTTGTTGATAATAGTGGAGACTATGCATGTGGTGGAACAGCAGTTATATGGGAAATATCTGTACCTTCTGCTCAATTGCTGTGAACCTAAAATTGCTCTATAAATAAAGTCTATTAATAAAGAAAAATGAAAAATGTATATGGTAGATCCTTGGTATCTGTGCATTCCATATTCATGATTTTGACTATGTATTAATACTTTGTTAATTTTTGGAGTCATATTTACCATGGGGAATGTATGCAACAGCCAGTCTCTTAATGAGCAAGCCTAGTGGCCAATTCACATCTGTATATTCCCAAACAGTGTTACTATTTCTTGTCATTATCCATGTGATTAATCATTCTCATCAAGTAATGTAAAGGAAAACATACAATTTATCTCTGTAAACCAGATGGCTGTCATGTTTTTGTTAAGATCCCAATGCCCCATAAAATTTTTCAGCAAATTCCTATAGCTGGTAGTAATTTCATGATACTTTGACTATGATTCCCTGCTTCTACCTATTTCTTATTCTCTGTTCTGAATCTTTCAGCCTTTTTCTCCAAACTGGAATTGCCTCAAACATTAGCTTTAAGCTATTCTCTTTGCTCACCCCTTTCAAAGTGACCCTTAACACAGGACCATTGTGTATAGAATGATTAATGACTATTCACATGTAATGAATATAAGGTTACATTGTTTGATCAAACAACAAACAATTTGATATTTCCCATTAGAAGTTACTATTATTAAAAGATCTTTTGGACATTCAGCCATTGAGTTTTCCTCACAGACCACACTACCTCTTGTGGTACCCTGACCTCTCACCAATTTAACCCACTCTCTCTCTCTCATCTCTTAATTCTCTTCCTCACAAAGCCGGGCAATTATTTTCTCTTAATTCTAAAACCAAAGTCAGTTCTTGGCCTACCTTCATGTATAAAAGCTTATCAATGTTCTTAGCTGAATAAAAGGTCCATACTTACTTTAGAGATGCTACTTTAACAAGATTGAATCTCTTTAAAAAGTAGCTCTGCTTTTATTTATTTTTTTAACATTTTTTTATGAGCAGTAGTCATTTTACAATGTTGTGTCAAATTCTAGTGTAGAGCACAATTTTTCAGTTATACATGAACATATATATATTCATTGTCACATTTTTTTTTGCTATGAGCTACCACAAGATCTTGTTTATATTTCCCTGTGCTATACAGTATAATCTTGTTTATCTATTCTGCATTTTAAAATCCCAGTCTGTCCCTTCCCACCCCCTGCCCCCTTGGCAACCACAAGTTTGTATTCTATGTCTATGAGTCTGTTTCTGTTTTGTATTTCTGTTTTATTTTGTTTTGCTTTGTTTTGTTTTTAGATTCCTCATATAAGCGATCTCATATGGTATTTTTCTTTCTCTTTCTGGCTTACTTCACTTAGAATGACATTCTCCAGGAACATCCATGTTGCTGCAAATGGCGTTATGTTGTCAATTTTTATGGCTGAATAGTATTCCATCGTATAAATATACCACATCTTCTTTACTCAATTATCTGTTGATGGACATTTAAGCTGTTTCCATGTCTTGGCTATTGTAAATAGTGCTGCTATGAACATTGGGATGCAGGTGTCATTTTGAAGTAGGGTTCCTTCTGGATTTATGCCCAGGAGTGGGATTCCTGGGTCATATGGTAAATCTGTTCCTAGTCTTTTGAGGAATCGCCAAACTGTTTTCCACAGTGGCCGCACCAAACTGCATTCCCACCAGCAGTGTAGGAGGGTTCCCTTTTCTCCACAGCCTCTCCAGCATTTGTCATTTGTGGAGTTTTGAATGATGGCCATTCTAACTGGTGTGAGGTGATACCTCATTGTAGTTTTGATTTGCATTTCTCTGATAATTAATTAGTGATATTTCCCAATCTTAAAAAAATAAACAGACTTTATTTTTCAGAGCAGTTCAGAGCAAAGTTGAGTAGAAAGTACAGAGTCCCCATTCACTCTTTGCTCCCCACACCCCAAGGAGCCTCCTTCAGTGTCAACATTCAGAACTAGAGTGTCACATTTGTTATAATGAACCTACATTGACACATCATTATGGACCAAAGTCCACACATCACATTAAGTTCACTCTTGGTGCTGTATATCCTATAGGTTTGAAAAAATGGATAATTAAATATATCCAGCTTTATAGAATTATACAAAGTAGTTTCACTGACCTAAAAGTCCTCTGTGCTCTTCCTACTCATCCTTTCTGTTTCCACTGTTCTGCCTTTTCTTGAATGTCATATAGTTAGAATCATATAGCATGTACACTTTTCACACTGGCTACTTTCACATAGTATTATGTGTTTAAGTTTGTGCCATGTCTTGTATAGCTTGATAGCTCATTTCTTTTCAGTGCTGAATAATAGTTCATTGTCTGGATGGACCAAATCTTACTTATCCATTCACCTACTGAAGGATATCTTGGTTGCTTTCAAGTTCAGCAATTATAAATAAAGCTGCTATAAATATCTGTGTGCAGATGTTCATGTGAATATAAGCTTTCAATTCCTTTGAGTAAATATCTAGAAGCATGATTGCAAAAGCATATGAGAAAAGTATGTTTAGTTTTGGAAGAAACTGCCAAACTGGGTATAACATCATCTAGATGGTAAAATAGGTGGCTCCAAGCTGCACTCCCCTTCATAGAAAACCTAGCTAGCAACTATCTAGAGACCAGATGTCTTTGTGAAACTCTCAGAACCTGGGGGTGAGACAGAAGCACCTACTTGGATCATAAATATCAAGAAAAAAAAACACATTAGAGGGCAAGAGGAGTGGTCTCACTTTGACCAGGTTGCCCTCCCCAAGGTCATCAGAGCAACACATGGTGAGGGAACCCCAAGCCTATCCTTTCTCCAGTAGGAAAAAGAGAGCACAGACATCCAGCTTCCTCAGTGTTATGAGACACTTCACAAGAAACCCACTCTGGTCTCACCTCATGGAAATCCCTGGGAGAATCAGTGGGGTAGACCATTGGGGAAAAGCTAGTGACAGAGAAGGGGTTTTAGACTCACAGCAACCGACACAGTGATCTTGGCAAGCTGCATTCTTACTGGTGTTAGTGCCTGAGCAGAGATACCAACCAGCAGCTCTTCCCATCTGCAAATCTGATCGTGGGGCCCTGTTTGCCAGGGAGCTTCATTGGTAGTTCTGCCTGATTTGGGTCCCCAGTCAATGGGCTGAATTGACCATGGAGATCATTCTATGGCCCCACTCAGACAGGGAAGCAAGTTGGGTTCCCTCCCCAGCTGCTAAGTATAGCCTCCATCCTTGTCTGACCAGGAAAGCTGGCTGGAGAACCCAGGCATCTTTGGAGCTCACTCTATCTCTTGTCCAGGCAGGGAAGCAAGTCAGCAGTTGTGCACAATTGGTAAGCACAGCCTCTAGTCCTATCTGATAGGAAGCCTGACCAGAAAACACAGGTAGTTGTAGAGCCATTCTGGGCAGGGAAGCAAGTCAGCAGCCCTGCCCAACTGATGAGCATCAACTCTAGGCCATGCAACCAGGAAGCCAGATCAGAGACCCCAGGCAGCCATGGGGGCCATCCTACAACCTGCCCAGGCAGGGAGTCAGCCCAGCCCCACCCAACTGCTAAGTAGAGCCTTCAGCCCTGGCTGACTGGGGTGACCGATCAGTGACACTGAGACTGCCTTAGAGCTGAGCCTATGACCCTGCCTGGCCAGGGAGCCAATCCAGGGGCTCCACCCAACTGTGGAGCATAACCTCTGGCCCCACCTGACCAGTGAGACTGAACAGTGATCACAGGCAACCTCAGGCAGCAGGATATGGTATCCCCTGGCTGTAGGGCCCAGCCTATACCCTTGCCCAATTGCTGAGCACAGCCTAGCCCAGATAGAGAACCCAACCAGGAACACTGACCAATTGTGGAACGTAGCCTGTGGGCCCACCTGACCAGGGGACCCAGACAGTGACCCCTTCTGACTGCAGAGCACAGCCTCTAACCCCATCGAACTACAGAGTACAGCTGATTGGAACACTCATTTAGGTGTCCTGGCCAGTGGCCTTGCCTGACAACAGGGCACGGCCAGAGGCCTGCCTGATGACTGAGCCCAGCCTGTGTTCCCACTCAATATTGGGCACAGAGTGCGGCACAGCCTGATAGTGGAGGACAGTCCCAGGCCCCATACAATTGCAAAGGCCACTATGAACAATTATATGCCAAGAAATTGGAAAGCCTAGGAGAAATGGTTAAATTCTTAGAAATAAACAACTCATCAAGACTGAATCATAAAGAAGCAGAAAATCTAAGCAGACCAATAATGAGTAATAAAATTGAACCAGTAATCAAAAATCTCCCAACAAGAAAAATCCAGGTCCAAATGTCTTCACTGGCAAATTCTACCAAACATTTAAAGAAGATTAAGTGCCAATCATTCTGAAACTCTTTCAACAAATTGAAGAGGAAAGAACACTCCCAAATTCATTCTAGGAGGCCACCGTTACCTTGATACCAAAGTCAGCTAAGGACATTACAAGAAAAGAAAATTAGAAGCCAATATCTCTGATGAATATAGATGTAAATATTCTCAAGAAAATATTAGCAAAACTAATTCAACTACACGTTAAAAGGACCATACACCATGATCCAGTGGGATTTATCCCAGAATGCAAGCTTGGTTTAACATACACAAATTAATGAATGTGATACATCACATTAGTAGACTGAAAGATGTAAACCATATGATCATCTCAATAGGCACAAAAAAAGCATTTGACAAAATTCAATATTCTTTCATGATACAAACTCTGAACAAATTATGGATAGAAGGAACATTCCTCAACATAGTAAAGGCCATATATGACAAGCCAACAGCTAACATCATTCTCAATGGGAAAAGGTCAAAAGCTTTTCCTGTAAGATGAGAAACAAGCCAAGGGAGCCCACTCCCATCACTTCCCTTTGACAAAATACTAAAAGTCCTAGTCAGAACAGTTAGTCAACAAAAAAGAATAAAAGGCATCCAAACTGGAAAGGAATAAGTAAAACTCTGTTTGCAGATTATATGATCTTACATATAAAAACTCTAAGAACTTCACCAAGAAACTGTTAGAATAAATAAATTTAGTAAAGTTGCAGGATACAAATCAATCTACAAAATCAGTTGTATTTCTATACACTAATGACAATTCCATTTACAATAGCATCAAAACCAATAAAATACTTAGGAATAAATTTAACCAATGAGATGAATGATCTGTATACTCATTGTGTACTGTACACTGTCTTCCAACATGACTACCAATTTGTATTCTCACCAACAGTGAAAAAGATTCTCTCTTGTTCCACATTCTCAGCGACACTTATTATTGGAAGTTCTTTGGATTTTTCCAGTTTTATAAATGTGTTTAGCTGGTTGTTTTCATTTGCATGAAGTGATTACAGTGTTAATCATCTTTTCATATGCTGTGTGCCATCAGTGAATCTTCTTTTATGACATGTCGGTTCAGGTCTTTTGCTCATTTTTTAAAAATTTTGTTGTTTTCTTACTGTTGAAGTTTAAGAGTTATTTGTACACTTTCAGTAACAGTCCTTTATCAGATATGTCTTTTGCAAGTATTTTTCTCCCAGCCTATGGCTTACCTTCTCTTTCTCTTGACAGTGTCTTTGGCAGAGCAGAAGGTTATCGTTTTATAAAGTCCAGATTATCCGCTATTTCTTTTATAGACTGTGTATTTGGTGCTATATCTAAAACAGCGTTGCCAAACCCAAGATCATCTACATTTTTTCTATGTTATCTTCTAGGAGCTTTATAGTTTTGCATTTAACACTTAGGTATGTGATCCATCTTGAGTTAATTATTGTGAAGGGTGCAAAGTCTGTGTCTAGACTGATTGCTTTTATGTGGATGTCCAATAGTTTGAGCACCAGGTGTTGAAAAGACTATCTTTACCCCTGTCCCTGCCAATGGCCACGTGCTCTTGAATTTTCCTTAGGCTCTTTTCTCTTCTCATATGGTATAATCACAGTAACTTATCTACATTTTTTTACCTCAATTACCGTCTAGCCAAGACTGCTAGTAGCCCCACAACATCTATCCTCCCTTTCTTCCTCAATAATAGAACTCCAACATTTAGCTGGGCACATGGCCACCCAGATTAAGGAGTACATTTCTAGTGTCCTTACAGAGAGATATGGCATGTGACCATGTTCTGTACAATAAGCTATAAGCAATGGTGATGGGTCTGTGTTACCCTACACATGTCTTTAAAGAGAAAGGACATGTTCAGTTCTTAGCCACTTCCTTCATTCTGATGCTTAGAAGATGATTGGGTGAATGAACACCATGTCAGACACAAAAATGAGGTCTGTACCAAAAGGTTGGTGGAAGAGAAAGTTGAAAGCTCTTCATATTCCAGAGAACCCTGAGATCTATCCATGTCAACCTTGCTGCTGACCTCCTAGGAAAGGGAAATGACTTTCTCTCTTGCTTAAGCCACTGTTATTCTGAATTACTGTTACATGAAGCTGAACCCACTTTCCATGTTTAATGTTTTCTAATGTAGTCATCTTATGAATTGGCACTATTTGAATACCTCACAGGTATCTGATATTCAACTGAATTCAATATCACTCCCATCCCAAAATAAAAACAAAAACCCATTCTTTCTCTAAGGTTCCATATTTCAGTAAATCTTATCACCATCCTCTCACTTACTGAATCAAGAAACCTGGAAATAAATCTTGACTCCTCACTCTGTGACTGTCATGATTTTCTTGAACTTTTGATTGCGTTTGTAATTGAATATACATATACACACCCATCTAATGAGATGTGATCTGCAATTTCTTAAATCACTTTTCTTCTGTCTCTAGCATCACCCTAGTGCAAATGTTGAGTCTTTTACTGCCACCTACCTGCTTCCCAGCATCAGTCCTTACTCCTCTCTAAACCATTACCTCTGAACAGACAGGTGCTCTTCCCACTGTCTGTCTGATCATGACATTTACATGATCATAACCCTTTAATTCTCCCATTTACCCTCAGGATGAAGTTCAAACTCATTAGTATGGCATACAAATTCCTCCTCAAGATGGCCTTTGCCTGTTTCCACAGCAGAGGTTTTCAAACTATGGCTGTAACTCATTAGGAGGGTCAGGAAATCAATTTAGTCAGTCATGACAGCATCTTCTTTTAAATGAATGAGTAGACTAGAACATAACAGAAAAAATTAGAGTTCATCTCACATGGTAAGGTTATTTCATGAAACATTTGTTTCAGTTACGTATGTGTACTCCTGGGTCACAATAGAAAATGCATTTATTTTCTTTTTTTTAACAGCCTTATTCACGTGTAAATGATATACAAAAAAACTGCATGTAGTTAATGTATACAGTTTGTTGGGTTTCAGCATGTGCACACCTCTATAAAACCATCACCGTAATTCAAGTACTAAACTTATCCACGACCTCCAAAAGTTTCCTCCTGTCTCCCATTTTCTTGTAAGAACACTTTCATCGAGATCTACCCTCTTAAATTTCTCACTGTACAGTATGGTATTCTCAACTGCAGGCACTGTGCTGTACAGAGGATCTCTGGAACTTACTCATCTTGTGTAATTGAAGCTTTATACCTGTTGAACAACTTCCCATTTCAACTCTCTGCTTCTACACCTTTGACTATTTTAGGTATGTCATGTAAGAGGTATAAAGCAGTATTTGCATTTTTGTGACTGACTTATTTCACAGCATAGTATCTTCCAGGTTCATCCATGTTGTTTTAAGGCTAATATTCCATTGTATGCATGTACCCCATTTTCTTTATCCATTTATCTGCCAATGAGCATTTAGGCTTTTTTTCCCCCATAGCTTGGCTATTATAAATTGTCCATGCAGTGAACAGGGGAGTGAAGACATCTCTTTGAGATTCTGATTTCAGTTATTTTGGATACATATTCAGATGTGGTATTGGTGGATTGTATGGTAGTTCTATTTTTAACTTTTGGAAGAAACTGCATATTGCGTTCCATAGGTGCTATAGGTCACATGAGAATATTTGGAAAGTCGCTGCTCTACACTGTCATTGCCTACCTCTCTTCTTCTTGCTCTGCATTCTGTAGCCTTCTGAACTTCTTTCAGTCCCTCAGATGGGTCACACATTCTCTTTCCGCCAGGCTCTTCACATATGAGCTGTTTGATTTGCTGTGCCTGTGTGCTTGTAAGCATAAACACATCCAAAGAGTAACACCTATTGTCTCTGAGGAATAGAGTTGCAGGTAAATATTTCTTGTTATGTTCCTTTTTGTATTTTTCATGTCAACAACGATCATGTGTTATTTTTATAATCAAAGAACAAAAAGTATATTTTAAATAAATAAGAAGCTTATAGTGTAATTGAAAAGAAGGACAATTAAATACAAAGTGCCTGTTAGTTGTTCACAAGGCATGAGCAACAAACCGCCTGGGAGGGCCCTAGAGGGGACGGGACTCGTGAACTTACGTAAAAGAACATGTAGGAAATGATCAGACAGACAGAAGGAGGGTGCTCCGTGCAGAGGGAGCGGCGTGTGCAAGGCACAGAAATCAGAAATAATTTCATGGGGATAATTTTTAATCTGCTATGACTAGAGCAGAGACTATGTGGTGGCTTTTGAACCTTCCGGGAAATGCAGAGGGGAGGGGCACAACCAGGCCAGATTTTACTTTACTCTGAAGGTAATAGGAAGTTGCACAATATTCCCAAGCAGGAACTCAAATGACCAGATCAAGGTTTGAAAACGGTAACTCCGGCAGGAGTGTGGAGGCTGGAATGGCTCTAGGAGAGGAGGAAATGCATAGCTGGCTTCATTTTCCCTGCCATCTGCCTCTGACTTCATCCTTTGACAGCCCATGTTGCTATAGAGCTCGGGAGCCCCTGTGAACCCCGGCTGGGGAGGGCTTGCTGGGTTGGGAACCCGCAGGTGTGCTCTGTTCCCGGAGCCAGCCTCAGATAGGTGGGGCTTCTGTCACTCAGAGCTGGATATAATTGGCCCCTGAGGGACCTTGATGGCAGCCACTTGGGGGCAGACGTGGAAGGTGGGAAAGAGGGCAGAGCAGAAAACCCAGGGGATAGGCGATTCCTTTATGCATATTTATTGTACAGGGCAAAATGAACACGGTTCAGAAAGTAGCACAATGAACACACTCACCACCGTTCCTCGTGTCCTGGGCTTCCTTCCATCATTAAAAAAACCCCTGAATTATCTGTCAAGCCTCCTAAATGGCTTTAATCTAGGTACCGAGTCAGAGTTTGTCTAACCTTGACGCTCTTCCAAGTCCTGAGTGCTGACAGTACGGCTGACTAACGTGGGATTTTTCCCTTCACTTCTTCCAGAGTAGACCTGGCAGTGGGAGTGGGGTCGACTCTATAGTCCAACCCCAGTTAGACTACACATCGACCCCTAGCAAATGTTGTTTTCTCTACCTTGAGATAAGGATGCCCAACTCTCAGGAGAGATAGGTACAATTAACAAGATAACAGCTGTCAAATTCTTGGGGCAATAATTAGGTCACAATGAACGGTACTGATAATGATGCTCATGCTAATAATAATACTATGACCTTTAAAAGCAGCAGCAACTAACCGGTATCGATACACATTTGCAGGCATTCTGATAGCTGCTTGACATACAACGACCCATTTAGTATTTACATTTTAAAGGAAAGAATTTCAAACAACTCATTTACCTGAAGTCATAAATCTAGCAAGTCAGAGCGCTGGTATTGAGCCCAAAACTACGTGGCGCCAGATTCCCTAAGTTTAACCACTCTCTGATATCACCATGATAGCAGGGATGTGCCTTTTTTTTTTTTTTTCCATTTTCATATTCTTTTTTCATTACAAGCTATTACAAGGTATTGAATATAGTTCCCTGTGCTATACAGTAGAAACTTATTGTTTATTTTATATATAGTAGTTAGTATCTGCAAATCTGGAACTCTCAGTTTATCCATCCACCCCCTCCTTCACCCCTTGGTAACCATAAGTTTGTTCTCTATGTCTGTGAGTCTGTTTCTGTTTTGTAAATAAGTTTCTTTGTGTCTTTTTTTCAAGATTCCACATATAAGCAATATCATATGGTATTTTTCTTTCTCATTCTAGTGCTTTTGTTTTTAAATTTCACATTTTGTTATTTTCTCTCATAGCTAATCTGGGTGCTGCTCCTTAGAAGATAAAATGATGCTTACCAGTTTGCATCTTTGATTAGTGCTATTACTAAAACTTAGCTGCATGGGTTTATTTGCACATCATGGATGCCACTTTAAAAACAAATTTCTAAATAACCTGCCTGTTTGCCTATTTTGAAAAAAAAATTGATTACACTTACAGTTGGTGACAAAAATGAAAAATTGCAGGAATATTTAATTTTATATTATTCTCTAGCAGCAGTTACTAAAGCCTGATCATACTTCTTCATAACTAATACATTACTGGAAAAAGGGAAAAGATCATGTCATTTTTCTTCCATCAGCTGGAAAGAATTCATTTTGATTTTAATAGCACAGGTATTGTGCTGTGGAAAAGAAGTGTTATACTAGTGTTCTGTATCTTTTTTTTTTCTTATGACTCACTTCTAGTCAGTCTCCTGCTCTGACACTTGAAGCATTGCTGGCCCAAGCCATCTCTTGAGGATTCTTTACCCAGGTTAGGCTTCTTCAATCCTATGTGACTCTGAAAACCATTTCTTGAGAATCTACTGAATATACAGTACTGGTGCTCTGTTGTCCTGACGATGTATGTATTAAACCATGTCAGAGACACTCCCAGCCCAGCTAGCCAGACTGGTTGCAGGCTCAGGACAAAGCTTTGTAATAAAGACAGCTTATAATTTGGGGATGATTGTGGAAGACATATGCAGCCATTTCCCAGCCTAGAAGCTTTTCTTTAATGCTACAGAATTTTTTCCGTCAACAGGAGGAGAGGGTGCACACTGAAATTTTTGCTAAAGTTTCTGCCTTAGAAGACCCATACCACTGCAGTCTCTGCCTACTAAAAATTTATTCGGCCCTTGTTTGTCATATTATCTCATTTAATTTAATTCTCACAAAATTCTAAGAGGGACAGATGCTATTATTATCCCCAGTTTACTAATAAGAAAACTGAAGATCAGAGAAGTTAAGTGACTTTACAAAGAGCACACAGCCAACAAGTGACAGAGCTGAAATTTTAAATCAGGACTTTGTAATGTTTCTTTCTTTAACGTCTTATAGTCTCCCATGACATCTCTCCTTTTGTCATTCCAATCATGCTTGGCTTATCCCTTTTATTGGGTTCCTTTTACTTCTGCCTTGAGGTACAATATGTGTTGATGTATTGTCTTTCCATTGAATTTCATGTCCTTAAAGGTAAACAGCAGATCTCACTCATCTCTATATCCTCCATCATGCTGACCGTGGGGCCTGGCACTGTTTATGATGTGAAGAAATTCAAGGATATTTAGAAATTGCATTCTTTTTATATTTATTTTTCTCTCAGCTTTCCCCCCTATTGAATAAATCAGTATTTTCAATGAATGTCTAATTTTTTAAACAAAGCTTTTAAGTGTGGCTACTCCCATCAGAATGAAGGAAAACAAGTGACATAAGATGTGACAGTCAAGGATGATCAGACATTATAAGGCTAGTCAACAAATGCCACCATTCAGAGAGCTCATTAGTAATCACTTACATTGGCTTCTGGGGGTTTTATAAATATCTTGCCCTTGCACTGCCCTGTGAGCTGTGTAGGACAGTACATTTCCATTGGACAGATGCTGAAACTGAGGCTTGGAGAGGTTAAAGAACTTGGACAAATTTACATAGCTAGTAAAGAGTGGAGCTAGGACTACTATCTGGAATTTGACCCTGGTCCATGTTGCATTTGGGGGAATCCATTTACCTAGTGATCCAAGCTAGAACGATGGAAGTCTTTCTCATCTCCCTCTGTCCCTCCAATAGCTCCTAAACACCTAGCTTTGTTAACCTAGCACCAGCCTGGTTCAGATGATCAGGGGTTCATACAGCAGTTTCCAAATGTTGGTCTCTCTGTTTCTGGTCTCCTCTCATCTATTCTTTGTAAAAACTTAAATCAGACTAATCTCTCACTTGTTTGAAACCCTTAAATGGTTCCATAACTTCTTATCTTGGTACCTAAGACCTCTGCCAACCTCATGTAGTCCCATTCTACCCCCGCTTTATAATTTGCTACCACCACATCCCTATGATGCAACTAAATGAAGCCATTCTCTTATTTCTAGACCGTTTTGTTTGGTGTTCTCTCTGACTTTATAGAAACACTATTTTTTTCCATTCTCCAGGCTTCTTTCCATCTGGTTTGCATCTTTTTGTTCTTTAGGCCCCTAAGCACATACCATCTCTTCCTAGAGGACTTCCCTGATGCTCCAAGTTCACCATAGGGACCTTTAATCTATGGTGCAATAGCAACTTGTGCTCATTCTTATATTATTTATCACATGGAAGTGTAAGTATCATATTGTATTTCCTAGGACTAGGTGACATGGTTCTTTAAGGCTCCTTGAGGGAACTGGAAGGTGTATGGCTGGAGTATGGTTATGACAGTTTTTGAGGAGACATTTGCATCCAGGCTGTCTAAGGATGAACAATGCTATGGCCCTGACCTCTAGACAAGAACTAATGTGACTCCTTCTTTAAGTTGTTCACTCTAAATTGGAATAAAACCAACTAATGAAAAAAAGGATTGGTTTTATTTAACAAAAATGTCATCCTGTCCCCCAGCCATAACCTCTCTGAAATACCATATCAATTATATTAAGAATTTACTATTTCATTAAAAAAAAAAAGAATTTACTATTTCATTAAAAAAAAAAGAATTTACTATTTCATGGGGGAGGGTATAGCTCTGTGGTAGAGTACATGCTTAGCATGCATGAGGTCCTGGGTTCAATCCTCAGTCCCTCCATTAAAAAATAATAATAATAATTAATAAATAAATAAACCTAATTACCTCCCCCCACAAAAAAAAAGAACAAAAAGAATTAAAAAAAAGAATTTACTATTTCAGTGCTCTTTTCAAAATTCAGAATTATTAATAACATAAACAATCACGACCATTGTGATAGTGCAAATCTGCAAGTATTTGATACAAGTAGTTAAATTGTCATCGTGCTCTGTAGCATATCCAACACTGTAGGTGGCCCATGGGAAGGAACCACTGTTTCATGCTCAATATCTAGTACAGTGTGTGACATAAAGTATTACCCTAGTAAATTTTAGATACATTAAATAATGCTTTTACATATATTCAGTTGTTTAATTCTAACCACAGCCCTGGCTGGCAAGGCTGATATTTTCCAGATCCAACACAAACAAACAAGCAAACAAAAACAACAAAGAAACAAACAAAAAACTAACACTTAGAAATGTAACAAAATGGAGAAAATCCCATTTATCAGAGCATCTCTAAGGGGGAATATTCCTTGTTGGGTTCCCAGGGAGCATGCTTGATTAAATACATGCAGTCATCAAATTTCCTTCAGAGGCTGGGCCTTGATATATTCAAGAATTTGTTTGTATACAGATTTGGGCACAGAGCTGAAATCCTTGGAAAGATGTTGGAGGGATGCAGCGGTTGAGCACTATGTAAGGAAAGGGTGGAGGCAGGGCTCCCCAGCTGGGCAGGATGAGTGGAGAGACTGTGGAAATAGAAAGTCAAATGCCAAAGCCCTCTTTCATCTACCCTATGGCTTCTTCAGTAAAATCTACATCTTTCGTCAATGCTTTTATTATAAATTCACTCTTTCTGAAGACTATAACGAAGTGCTAACCATCTCAGACATTCAGCCAGAGCTGAACTTTTCAGTACCTAGAGGTTAAGTAGAATGCTCAGTCATTTTGATAGTGGGTGAGACTGGAAATGAGTTATTTATTAGGCAACTATTTACTGAGTACCATCTAAATGGCAGGCACTGGCACTATGGAAAACAGTATGGAAATTCCTTAAAAAACTAAAAATAGAGTTACCATATGATCCAGCAATCCCACTCCTGAGCATATATCCATAGAATATTCTAATTCAAAAAGATACATGCACCCCAATGTTCATAGCAGCACTATTTACAATAGCCAAGACATAGAAGCAACCTAAATGTCCATCAACAGATGGCTGGATAAAGATGTGGTATATTTATACAGTGGAATATTACTCAGCCATAAAAAAGAATGAAATAATGCCATTTGCAGCAATATGGATGGATCTAGAGATTATCATCCTAAGTGTAATAAGTCAGACAGGGAAAGACAAATATCATATGATATCTTTTATATGTTGAATCTAAAAAGTGATGCAAATAAACTTATTTACAAAATGGAAACAGACTCACAGACATAGAAAACAAATTTATGGAAAGGATTTGGGGAGGGATAAATTAGGAGTTTGAGATTAACAGATATAAACTACTATACATAAAATAGATAAACACAAGGTCCTATTGTTATAGTAGAAGGAACTATATTCAATAGCTTGAATAATCTATAATGAAAAAGAATATGAAAAAGTATTTATGTCTATATATAACTGAATCATTATGCTGCACACCGGAGACTAATGTAACGTTACAAATCAACTGTACTTCAATTTAAAAAACTTCTTTATATTTTAAAATGGTCAGTTCAATAATCTCTGCCTCCGGTGGTACCCCAAAACTTCTATAATATAACAAAATGTATTTAAAAATAAATAAATAAATGGCAAGCACTGGGAATATAGCCATGAACCAGATTTTCAAGGACTTTTTTCTTGTGGAACTCACACTCTAGTAGGAGAGCCAAAAAAAGTCGTACAGACACAATAAAGCTTGTGATATCTGCTTTGAAGGAAGAAAATATAAGTCTTACATGACATAATAAAATAAAATTGGGGGCACTTCAATAGGATGGTCAGAGAAGGTCTATCTGAGGGGTGATGTTCAAAGTGAGATTTAAAAAAAGAGAAGGAGAAATCTTGGTTAAAAGAAGGAGGAAGAGAATTCCAGGTCTAGAGAAAACATTTTGACACAAGAGAGAGACCTGTATGTTCCAGAAATTGTCAGGAGACCATTATGATTGGAAAAGTGGTGAGGTGGCATGAGGTGAAACCAAGAGTATTATAAAATAGAAAAATGGAATTCCTAGTTAATATTTGTTTTAGTCAGCTTGGGCTTCTGCATCAAAAATATAGACTGAGTGGCTTGTAAACAACAGACATTTATTTCTCACAGTTCTGTAGGCTGGGAAGTCCAAGATTAAGATGCCAGCAGACCCTGTGTCTAGTGAGAGCTAGCTTGGTTCATACAAGGTCTTTTTCTCACTATGTCCTCACATGGCAGAAAGAGGGAAGGAGCTCTCTGGGGTCTCTTTTGTAAGGGCACTAATCTCATTCAAGAGGGCTCCACCCTCATGACCTCATTACCTCCCAAAGGCCTCATCTCCAAATACCATTACTTTGGGGATTAAGTTTCAATGAAAACATTCCCTCTATAGCAACATTCTTTCAACTTTACCTCTACATCTCATACTGATGATAAAATGATAGTAGTACTTACATTGGACTGTCCACTCAAGGTGGTCATGAGCAATGTTGATTCTGAAATGCAACATATTTTAGTGCAAGTGTTTAATAAGAAAGCTTTCTGTATATCATACTCACTATGCAAGGAATTACTCTTTTCTAGTGACACAGTCTGATGTCTTATCTCTGTACCAGTGTCTACTTTACAGTCTGATGTCTTATCTCTGTACCAGTGTCTACTTTACCTTGTTGCCTTTTTCAAGAGGATGGAAAGAGTTTTATTTCTTAACTATAAATGACAGTAGAGCATTAATGTGATGAATAGCTTTAATTTCAATAAGTGTGTTCAAACCTGAAGAAGGCCAGGATGGAAGCATTCTGCTGATACATTCCAAAAGCCATGTCATTATCCATCAATAGTCACTTAATCAACCTATCTGAAAATCCCAAAAGCAAAATTGAAAGTTCAGAAGTAAATGGATTTATAAAAAAGAAACTCACTGAGGTTTTTTTTTCTCCCCCTGAGGGTCGTTGTTTTGCAGATGACAAAGAATTAGATAATATTATTCGACCAATAAACTAAGCCAGGAAAGCAGGCTAGGTTCCACCAACATCTATCAATTTTCATGATGTTGAAAGGGAATAAACTCCCACCACCTTGCCACAGATTACTCACACCTCAGGAGCTGAAGGCAATAATGAAGCCCAGTAGGCTCCTTATTTCTGAGTTTTAACCACTCGTAACAATTGAAGTGCTTGGAAAGTTGTAAACATTGGCAAGAAATAAAATGCCACAATGAAGTGGACTTGCCCTGGAGTCAACTAAGGAATAATGCTTCTCCTGTATAACTCTTAATGTGGCACAGTTCCATAAGAACTTTCAAAATTATTATCAATAGTCATGAGACTAGCACAGTCAGTGTTAACAGGGTAGGTTCCAGATTTGAATCCTGGTTCTACCACTTGTTAGCTGTGTGACTTTGAGCAAGCTGCTTAACCACTGTATGGCTCAGTTTCCTCATGTGTAAAAGAATGATAATAACAGCTTACAGGGCTGTGAAGACTGAGTTAATGCATGTAAAAGGCATAGAACATTTTCTGGGGATATAATAAGCCCTCCTTAAAAGTTAGCTGTTTTTATTATTATACTTCAATGTTTTATGTTTTTGGATAATCACTTATGTGTTGTAAGAAATCTCCTTGCATTAAAGAGCCTCATTGCAAATTATACCGTAATATGCTACGTCTCTGCTAAAGTCATGTTAATTGAACAGAACACACACACACACACAGAGAGTTTTAAGATACCTGATTGTATTATCCTGCAAAAATTACGTAGTCATCTTTGTTAGAAACTCTTATTTGAAGAATACTTTTTTAAAAGTGGTCTCAGAATACTAAAAGTCTCAAAAAAATTAAAACTTATGAAAATATGGCAATGACTTCTTATTTAACATGACAATTGCTTATTCATGTAATAAATTATTTTGTCTAGAAAAGTAAAGCATGTTCCTATAACAAGGAAATTACATGTCAGTTCAATGAGGATGTGTCCTTTCTCATTCTATTTGAAAGTGTGAGGTTGTTTTAATCTGTGAAGCCTGAGACATAAAGATACAGAGATGCAAGAGCAGAGAAAGAGTGGATGCTAAGAGAGTATGGGTAGGTTAACAAAATAGCTCGAGAAGGAAAAGTAGATTTAGAAGCAGGTCAGATATGAGGATAATACTGCAGGCAATTTCTGAACCAAATCAGGCAAAGAAGAGAATGTCAGTCAGTGGACAAGTGTATGATAAGGTCCAGCAAAAAATTCAGGTCTGTTTTTCCTGAGAATCTGGTTGGTCACATTGGTGGATCAGTTAAAATTTACTTCAAGCACTTCATCCACATTTCATATGGGTACAACTTTGCAGAGAGAAATTGTGGAAGCTGGAAGCAATACTGTCTGTTTATTCGTAGCGTTTCCAATGATCTTAAAAGTGCCATTCTCTGTGCCAAGAATTTGGCGAACTGCAGTATGTGTCATTGATGCACTGATCCTTGAGGAGACATAGTGTACAAAGGGGAACAGCAAACCTGCATACATAATTAGCTTTTGTAATACTCATCTTTAATGCTCTCCAAAGCACCAGGAGAAAAGGTTTGTTTAATTTTTAGAAAATAAACTGTGATTCCAACTGAGATGTGGCTCTTTATCATTCAGACCTGCCACATGGATACATCACATTCTCCAAATACCCATTCAGATGATTAGAATGATACAATGCAGTCTTTTGCCTTTGCAAATACAAAATGCAAGTTTGTAATCATTAAGAGTATGTGCATCCTTGCCCATGACCACAGCTTCCATCACTTTGATTCCCTTCCTCTTGGAGACAGTGATTACAGAGAATGAGGAGACTCTGGAAGTCATTTAGCTAATCTATTTCCTTTTTCTTTTCTTTTCTTTTCTTTTTCTTTTTCTTTCTTTTTTAAATGAAGTATAGTTGATTTACAGTGTTGTGTTAGTTTCTGGTGTACAGCATAGTGATTCAGTCACATGTATATATACATATTCTATCTCACATTCTTTTTCATTACAGGTTATTATAAAGTACTGAATATAGCTCCCTGTGCTATTCTGTAGGGTAGCCTATTTTTCTTGAAAGATATTCTATATCTTACCTTTGATTTTACTTTAATACTTTAATCATGTAATTTATACTTTATAAAACACATAAATACTAATTGTAGAATATATGGAAAATGTTAGAATGTTAAAAGAATATAATCATCCTAAGAAAACATGACATTTTATGAGGTAACATTGGTTTATAACATTATATATACGGTTCACATGTACAACATTATATTTTGACTTTGTATACACTACAGTGTGTTTAATGTCCAAAATGTATAAAAATGATTTTTAAAAAGGAATATCATGTAAAATAGAATTTATGAGAATTTCTGTGTTTACAAGACACAAACCTGTGGCAGTACCTACAAAGAGTGAAAATGCTTATAATAGTGGATATAGGAAAGAAATAGAATAGAGGTTGTCTCAAATCAGGCAATGCTTCTAAACCTTTATGTGGTATTACCAATAACAAATTGTGATGCTTAGAAAAATATCTCTGAAGTACCTCTAATTTTTTAAAAATTGACCAACTATGTTAAAGGAAAGGCTAAATTATCTTTCTATAATATTAAACAAAAGGATATTATAAAATCATTATATGAAGAAGCAATAGTATTCAGCTAAAAATATAGAGGAGTATTAGAGAGGTGGGTAAGTTAATTAATTTTTTAAATGTTATGTTCCTAGATTTAGTGACTTTTGTCTTATTCATCCTCTTTGTAAATTTTGCAATTTTCCTGATTTCTTATCCTAAATAACATTTTACATATGTTCTTAATTTTGAATTCATAATTTTGTATCCCTTTTCTAATCACTATAAAAGCTTCAGGCTTCACAAAACTTGTACCCACTTCTATCCTGCTATGTACATAAGTTAGTACTTTGTCATATTTTAGTCAAAATTATATTGTGAGTAGTGCACTGAAAACCCTGAAAATATTATAAAATATTGAAAATATTGATATATCCCAATGTTAATTTAACTGTTACCATATTATTAGACATTAGTCAATTTGCGTATTTTGACTCAAAATTAACATGATCATTATGATGACTATCTTTGATAAAAAATATCTTTCTGTGGACTATGGGTGATAACAATGTGTCATAGGTTCACCAATTGTAACAAATGTACCACTGAAATGGAGGATGTTGGTTAAGGGGAAGGCTGTGCATGTGTAGGGCACGGAGTATACAAGAAATCTCTCAGTCTTTCCCATAATTTTGCTGTGAACCTCAACAGCTCTAAAAAATAAAGTCTATTAAAACAAACAAACAAACAAAAAACTAACTTGCAGTAAGCCATACTTAAAGGAGAAATTAATTAAAAGGGGAAAAAAATTTTGGCTCCCGTACATTGTTTTTTCTTAAGATTATCGTCCTCTCTATGAGCTGCTCTCCCTCGCTCTCTTTCTCTAGCAAATCCTTTTCAGAATGGGTTTGACAATATAACTTCTCATCAACATACCTTCAGTCAGCACTGTGCTGTCATTAAAAATAATACTTGCCAATTTTATGAACAAAAGGTATCTTGTTTAAATTTACATTTATTTTTTGTTCAATACTGACTTTGAGCATTTGAACATCCATCATTTCATATCTTTTGAAAGTTCTTATGGTAGTCTTCATGCTTTTATTATTGAGTTGTATGTACCCAGGCATTTCTCTTACAGCTCAAGGGTTTCATAAAATTATTTGTGTATCATGTGAGCCATTAACTAGACAACATAACTTAACAATTAGTTTTAACACTCTGGTCATCTGAAATTGAAAATGTTTTATCCATAAAAATCATGAGTGATGAAGTTGATAAAAATATGTAGGAAGAATGGAATAATGGTGGTGGTAGTGATGCTAGGAAAAGAAAGCTTAAATAAAAGATATAATAATAATAATAATAATAATACTGTATTTGCTTAATGATGTTTAAGTTATATAATGATATACTCACTTATGGCTCTGAAAATAACTTAATTAAAATACCCTTCCAGAAAAATAAATGTTATTGAGTTTAAAACTCTCTAGCTTCTATTTTTTTCCCTTTTCTCCTTCTGTGACAATTATTTTCATACACAATTGGTGATAAAGTAAATTGTTTAGATATATATTTATCTTGGATTACTCCAACAAATGATATTTAATGGTTAAATAATTTATTAAATCTTCATCATATTTATCACAATTTTCCCTTATTTACATTTGTCTTTTTAATTTGTGTTTTGAGTAATAAAAAAATTTTTGAAGGCTGTTGAACTATATTTTTATTTTTTGATAACTTCCATAGCTTTGGTCTGCATTTATATAAATCTTATAAATATTAATCCAAATGGCTCATGCATTATGTGATTTCATATTTTATATTTATAAGCCATCTAAAACTTTTTTTTTCTTGAAGCATAGTTTATTTACAATGTTGTGTCACTTTCAGGTGTACAGAAAAGTCATTCAATTATACATGTACATATCTATGTTCTTTTTCAGATTCTTTTCCATTATGGATTATTACAAGATATTGAATATAGTTCCCTGTGCTGTACAGTAGGTCCTTGTTGTTTATCACTTTTATGTATAATAGCATGTACATGTTAATCTTAAACTCCCAGTTTATCCCTTCTTCCCATCCCTCCCCCCACTTTGGTAACCACAGTTTGTTTTGTACATCTGTGAGTCTATTTCTGGTTTGTAAGTAAGCTCATTTGTACCATTTTTTTAAGATCCCACATATAAGTGATATTATGTGATACTTGTATTTCTCTGTCTGATTTACTTCATTTAATATGATATTCTCTCAACCTACAAGAAATGGACAAATTCTTAGAAAGACACAGTCTCCTAAGACCAAGAAGAACTAGAAAGTATGAGGAGATCAATTACTTATACTGAAATTGAATCAGAATCAAAAAACAACAAGCAAGAGTTCAGGACCAGATGGTTTCACAGGTGAATTCTACCAACATTTAGAGAAGCATTAAAACCGATCCTTCTGAAATTATCCCAAAAAAGTTCAGAGGAAAGAGCACTTCCAAACTCATTTTATGAGGCTACCATCACCCTGATACCAAAACCAGAGAAAGATATCACAAAAAAGGGAAAATTACAGGCCAATATCACTTATAAACATAGATGCAAAAATACTCAGCAAAATACTAGCAAACTGACTTTAACAATACATTAAAAGGATCATACACCATGATCAAGTGGGATTTAACTCAGGGATGCAGGGATTTTTCAATATCTGCAAATCAATCAATGTGATACACCGTGTTAACAAATTAAAGAATAAAAACCATACGATCATCTCAATAGATGCAGGAAAAACTTTTGATAAAATTAAACATGTATGATAAAAAGTCTCCAGAAAGTAGGCATAGAGGGAACATACCCCAACATAATAAAGGCCATATGTGACAAACCCACAGCTAACATAATACTCAAAGGTGAAAAGCTGAAAGAATTTCCTCTAAGATCAGGAACAAGGCAAGGATGGTTGCCCACTCTCACCACTTTTACTCAACATGGTTTCAGAAGTCCTAGCCACAGCAATCAGAGAAGAAAAAGAAATAAAAGGAATCCAAGTTGGAAAAAAGTAGAACTGCCGCTATTTGCAGATGCCATGATACTATACATAGAAAATCCTAAAGATGCCACCATAAAATTACTAGAGCTCATCAGTGAATTTGGTAAAGTTGCAGGATACAAAATTAATATAAGAAACCTGTTGCATTTCTATACAGTAACAATGAAATATCACAAAGAGACATTAAGGAAGCAATCTTATTTACCATTGCATCAAAAAGAATAGAATACCTAGGAATAAAACTACCTAAGGAGGCAAAAGACTGGTACTCGAAACCTTTAAGACACTGATGAAAGAAATTAAAGATGACACAACCAGATGGAGAGATGTATCGTGTTCCTCAATTGGAAGAATCAATATTGTTGAAACTTATTTTAATACATGGTTTGAAGAAATAATTTGCAGTCAATTTACTTAATTTATTGAGGAGTCTGTATACGTTGCCTTATTTCCTAAATTTTATATTGAAATTCTATATAAAGTAGGGTCTGCTTCTGAGCTATCTTTAAGTCTATTTTCAAATCACCATTACATTTTTATAATCCTTTTACATTATATTTTCATATTTGACAGAGCTAACACTCTTCTTGTTTCAATGTTACAGCCACAACTGCCTGTCTTCATTTTTAATTTTCACAATATATGTTATTTTAAGAAGAGAATTGCCAACACAATTACAATGACAAACAAAATTATAAAACAAAAGCAAACCAGCATCATGGTTTTTCAAGTTAAATGTAATCAATAGGATAACAAGAAACTATTTACCATATTTATATCCTTTCCTACTGGTTATTTATAAGCCAATTAGGAGAAAAAGGTAATACTTAATTCTTTGATTTTACCCCTTCTCATTCTTAATACATACTGTGGTGTACTACTTCCAAATACTTTATTACCTATTAGAAAAAGAGAAGCCAGTGACCTGAATCATAAGACTCAATGATTTTGCCTACCTGTCAAATAATTCTTGGCATTTCCTAAATCTGTATCTTTAGATTTTGAGAAATATTTTTTAATTTTTTGTATTCGTTTCATGTTTTGTTTTTATTGGAGTATAGTTGACTTGCAATGTGATATTAGTTTCAGGTGTACAGCATATTGATTCAATATTTTTATACATTATAAAATGATCACCACAATGCATTTAGTTCCCATCTGTCACCATAAAAAGTTTTCACAATATTATTGACTATATTCTTTATGCTGTATATTATATTCCCATGACTTATTTATTTTATAAGTGGAAGTTTGCACCTCTTAATTCTCTTCACCTATTTGCCCATGCTCAGAGCTAGGGTGCCCAAGGTGGGGCTTTAATCCTTCACTCTTTAGGGAGGACCTCAGAGTTTGTGATATCCCCTCCCACTTGTGGGTCACCATAGTGGGGATGTGGGTTCTGACTAGATTGCATATCTCCCCTAACTACCTATCTTAATGTGTTTTTTTCTCTTTTATTTCCTTAATTGTAGAAGAGCTTTTCTGCTAGTCTTTAGGGACTTAGAGAAAGTAGTTGTAGTTTTGGTGTGCCTGTTGGAAGAGGTGAGCTTAGGGTCTTCCAGCTCCATTATCTTGATCTCATCTCTCAAATTCTGAGAAATCTTATGAAAAGTCATTTGTGAGATATGCTATCCTTTGTAAATTCATCTCTGTGAGTGTTTCAGCATTGTATTAAATGCCATTTTTATTTTAATACATTTCTCTTGATGCTATTTCCATATGAATAAATTTTCCATGGTGATAAAAATTTACCATCAAGGCATCCACATTTTCAATGGAGTCTTTTGATGAATAATTCAATAAAGATGCAAATAAATGATATATTTATATTACAGTAATGTGGTTTTCAAATTTAGGCAAAGTCAACATTCCAGATTTATTCAGTTGTGAAGGAAACTTTTTTTTATTGGTTCACTATGTCTAACTAGACAGTGAAAGACAGTAGAGTTATTGAAAATGGTTATTTCTTGAATTGGACTTCAAAATAAGCTATATTAAAATACTAATGCATTGCAAAACATGTGTGTATAAGGCAATGATCCCTTGTAACAGTTAAGGTTTGACAGAAAGTAATTTAAAATTAATTGTCAGTCCTCTCAAAATGACACAGATGGCGTGATCACCCACCCAACTTTATTTTTTGAGGGATCACATTTTGCAAGAGATGCCAACTTATAAAATCACATCATACTACCATATTACTGGACCACAGCATATTGGATTAGTGAAAATATATACTAAGGTTAGGGTCTGCAATAGAGATCAAATGTAGAAGTAAAAAAAAAGTGTGAGCAAAGTTTTTACAATCACCTCTGCCCTCTGCTAAGTCAGATTTTACATCATTTAAAACCATGTACTCTATGGAGCAAGCAGCATCTAGATTCATCACTTTAAATTCTTTATCCACATATCATTCTTTTCTAGTTTCGGGGTATGTCTAGTTGTTCCAATGAGGTGGATGATTTTAAAAAGCTAGTGAGTAGTTTTTCTTTTTTCAAAGCGAAAATTAAAACAATATCCATACATTCGGGCCCAACTCCAAGCACGCAATTATATTCTGTACTCACCAAGAATGATCCTACTTTTAGATATGGCCATGCTCATTAGCATATGATTGAACCCATACATGTCCATATATTTATTCAGATATGCACATCTTCATACAGGGAATCAGAAAGTGATCTCTTTACCGAATACCACACCTTAAGATGTGTTGAGGATGGTGCACAACAAATAGCCATGATTCTATCCAGTCCCACAATCCATATCTAGTCCCCTATCCTCACTCATTCACATGCCTACATCTTGTTGTCTAACTTATGGTCAAAATGTAAGACCACACAGAAATGCATTCCCTTTTCTGGTATAACGCTAGCACATACCCATACCGTGGTAGGTGGAATTTGCAGACCATGCTTGTTGGGGTTAGATGCCCTTGTATAATCTCTTCACCTTGAATGCAGGTAGAACTTGTGACTTGTTTCTAATCAACAGAATATATCAAAAGAGATGGGATAGACATTCCTGTTATTGCATGATGATATCTATGAATCTATCTTGGCCTACTGAACAAGAGATTTTCCTCCAGGCTTTAAAGAGGTAAGCTGCCATGTTGTGTGAGATTCTCATGACTAGAACCTGAGTGCAGTTCCTATGAGCTGACAGTGACCCCCCAGCCAACAGCCAGTAAGAAAATGGGACCTCATTTCTAAATCTCAAAGAACTGAATTCTGCCACAACCACAAGAGCTTGGAGGAGGACCCTGAGCTCCAGAAAGGAATGCAGCCTCACTGATACCTGGATTGCTGATGCCTGCATAAGTAAGGAAATGGGTGTGAGCCTAGGCCTACCTGGGCATGTCAGCGTGTTCTCCATGTAGATCTGCCTGGTTATGAATTAGTCCAGCTAGTAGAATTGTCCAGGTATAAGTTAGAGTTGGACATGTTTAATGTGCTTGTCTGGGTGATTGTGCCCAGACACCTGTGTATATAGTACTATGTCTGAACATGGACACAGCTGGGCTTGCACATAGATTAAGGCATGGATAAAATAAAGGTATATGTTTTTTTCCTTTCAGTTTTTTGAGATATAATTGACATATAACATTGTATAAGTCTAAAGTTTATACCATAATGATTTGATATATGTGTATATTGTGAACTGATTACCACAATAAGCTTAGTTAATATCCAAGGCTATGTCTTGATCTGTGTCTTTTAGCATGTTTTATATTATACTCAAATTTTTTGTCTTCTATTACCACTAACTAGATAATATTATTTTTACTGTTATCATTATTTTTTTATTACTATGAGTAGCTTTTGTTTATGGAATACCTTCTAAGATCTGGGAACTTTACATAGTCATCATCTCTGATCTTTGCAATAGGCTTGTTAAATTATTATCACCTTGATTATATGATAAGCAATCTGAGAAATAGTGAGTTAAGTAATTTGTTATAGATGACATGGGAGTGATCATGGTGGTAGGAATGGAGTTTAAAAACTTTGACTGTTGGCCTTAGAACAGAGCTTTCCATCACTCTGCCATATAGTTTGTCTCATCTCAGCCAAACTTCATCTCCTCAAACACACCTCTGTCTTTTAAATAAGTTTTCTGTCTTGACTATGTTGCTATCCTCAGGGCCAAGCTAGTGTCTGGCACATGCTAGATCTTTTATATATATTTCAGTATAAAGTAATTGTTTTATTTTTATTTATAAATGATGAAATATTACAAATTGTGTATTTTTCTTTTTCTTTTGAAATAATTTCAAAATTACAAAGAAGCTAAAGGAACAGTACAAAAAATTTCCAGAGTCTCTATTCAAATTTCACCAACTATACCAGTAATACCTTCATTAGTGAGACAATCCAATCAAGGGGCATGCATTACACTCAGTTACCATATCTCTTCAGTCTCCTTCAATCTAGAACTAGTCTCTAGTTTTTCCTTCACCTTAGGACCGTAAGACTTATAGATTATCTGCCAATTATTTTGTCAAATGTCCCTCAGTTAGCATTTGCCTGATGTTTTCTCACTATTAGATTCAATTTATGTGTTTGCCAGGAATGTCACAGAAGTATTCCTGTGTGCTCATTGGGTCCTATCTGGAAATGCACAATGTAAATTTATTCCATCATTGATGATAATTTAATCACCCGAATAAGGTGGTGTTTGCAGGATTCTTAGTAAAAAGTTACTTTTTCTTTGTCATTAATAGGAAATTTGTGGGGATATACTTTGAGACTGTTTAAATATCCTTTTTCTCTTCCAACTTTCACCCACTGATTTTAGCCTGTATTGATTCCTGACTGAATTAATTACTTATTATTATGATGGTTACCGACTGGTGGCTTTCTAATTCCATCATTGCTTCAATATTTGTTGGTTGTTTTTCTATTATAAGGAATAACTTTCTCATCTCTCCTATGTATTTATTCATTTATTTATAACAGTGAGTACTCATAGATTTCTCCTTTATGCAACAGGATAAAGTTCTGCAGTCTGTCACTAACATTATTTCTTTTTATGTTCAAATTTTCTAAGATTTGCGTAGGAGGAGTCTCTCTGAGATCCTAAAGACATGTTCATTTGATATGTTTCTATCATTCTTGAGCAACTCCTTTCTTCTTGGCCCAATGGGCTATTCTAGGATCATTTACCTTCTTTTGCTCAATGGTGGAATCAACTATTTCTACAAGAAGTCCTAGTTTCTTTTAGTGCTGAGGGGTATGTAGAAACCAAGATTTGGATGCTAAGTGTACTCACGGATTGTATACATTTACAACCTTACAGTTATATGTATTTCTAATTCTACACATTGAAAGCCATAGTTTCATACCTCTGATTCTAGTCTAATACTATACCACAGAGTTCATTCTAACTTTCCTCCCTGTCCATAATGTTAAATCCTTTCAATGACAAACCTGGATCCCATTAGCTTAATATATTTACTTCTGTGCTTAATCCCCTTGAGTGTGACTAATCCCCAGAAACTCTCAGTCCACTGCCCCAGTTGCCATCTTCTTTCCTGTGGCCTGCCTAAAGGCTTTTTGAGTGAAATATTCAGGAAAGGAAGGAGAGAAGGAAGGGAATATATACACTCACTTCTAGATGATTCCTTCATTCCCTTATCATAGACAACAGGAACAAATTTTAAAAGATCCCTCTTCAGAGCTGATCTATTATATTTTGTTAATACAAAATATCTTAAGAACGGGAAAATATATGAGAAGGATGAAGTGAAAACCTTTATCTTCTTATTCCCTTTCAGCATAGCTCTCCAGGTCCCCGTACTCAGCCCTCTTAAGTACTTGAACATATTATTCTATACCAAGGCTTTGCAAAGAACAAAGCATTTCTTTAAAACGTAAGTCTTCAAAGAGCCAATCAAACTGTGATTTTTGTTCCATCTAATAGTACTTAGCAGAGAGAATGCAAAGGGTTAAGTCAGTTAGAGATCTGACATTCCACCCCTTTGACACATAGGTGCTATAATAAGAATGGAATTAATTGATCCAAAAGAAAAGAATGTCAATATTGTTTTGTACTGAAGCTCTACTTTTTGGGTTTTTTTCTGCTTGGTTTTGTTTTCTTCTAAATTCAAGTCATTAAATAAGTTTGGCCTTCTCATACTTCAGTGAGAAAATGTATGTTGCAAACAGCGACTCTGATTAGAATTGTGTTTTGTGAATTTTATGGTTGTTGACATTTGTTGTTTCTGGACAGGTCATTATAAAAGCCAGGTGTTTTAGCCACAGCCAGGACTGTGGCATAGAACAAACCTGGGTAATGGCTTGTAACTCACATGGCATATTCTGTTGTCTTGGGTCACCTCACAGGCAATTTATTACATGGTTTTTGTTAGCTTAGTAGAAAGGCTGAGCCCGAGAGCTGGACAGGTTGATGATGCATGTTCCAAATGTACATACATGTCTGATAGAGCTTCTCCATATCGTGTAGTGATTATCTTGCTGAGGTTCCAGTCCTGACTCCACAACATGTTAGTTGTGAACGACCATATGCAAGTTCATTAAAGGCTCTGGGCCTCAGTTTCCTCATCTGTAAAACAGAGGTGATGTTGATACCTTCTCCATAGAGTGGCCATGAGGATTAAGTGAGCTAACAGACATAAAGTCCTTAGAACAGCGTGCAACATGTGATAATCCCTTTGGAAGCACACAGGAAGGAAACACCAACTCGGTGTATTTGTGTGCATTTGTGTGTACATACACATGTGTGCAAAGGAGTAGGGATAAGATTGATTGGGCATAGTCAGAGAAGGTTTGAGAGTATAAGTGATTCTTGAGAAATCTTGAAAAATAAGTAGTTTTATAGGCAGACAACATGAAGAGGAGAGAGAATATCTCAAACAGGGGCCACTTCAGGCAAAAATGCGATGCTTTCAGTGAACGAGTAATTCAGTAGAGCTGGAGGGAATGTGTTTTGGAGAATGGCAGGTGTCTGCTCAGCTAAGGAGTTTATTGGGTAGTAGGTTGAGATGGAACCCAAGTTGTGTCTAATTCTAGGACCTGTGCATGTCTGAGAAAGCCTAGGAAACTAGAGTCCTGGGCTCAGTAGCACTGTTTTGGTGATGGAGGTCTGACTGAGGAGCTTCCTAAGACAGAATTTATTTGAAGAGAAGAATTTAAGCATAGTGAGTTTGACATACTTAACCCAGTCTTAGTTGGTAGTTGAGGGAAAGGTGATTTGAAGGTCAGCATGTAGGATGACCTCTGCAGTCTGACTGGTGATCAAGATCCTTTGGGCCTCATCTCGTGGTAATGACACAGCCTTGAGCTTTCTGTGAGGTTTCAAAGGTGTGACTAAATAGCCGCATACCTCCTTAGTGAGGCCCCTATCAGGTGATTACAGTTTTCAAAGGGAATCATTTACCACCTGCCATTCCAGATTGATGAAGGAATTCCATGCAGAACATTTGGCTGGCCGCCCTCCAGGCACAGCGGTAGAGGCTTTGGCCATCAATGCCAAGGTTTCAAAGAGGCATTTTCATAAAAACAGGCAAAGCAGCCCATTATTTAATTGATGTCCATAAATTATGGTGGCGGAGGGAGTCAATGTCAGTGCACATGGTGTAGAGCTGTGTTTTGGAAGGCACTCAATTCTAGGCTTAGAATATTCTCTGTCCAAAGAGAGGCCTAGATTCCTTTACTAAAAAAGAAATGTAAACTTCCTCATTTGAACAGCTTTCACAGACACAATCTCTGGAAGCAAACATTAGGACTCTTTACCAAGGTCTTTCTGCAATCTATTGTGCATGACATTTTAAGATGAATTAGAGGTGACACATAGTACAGCTGTACATATCTTTTAGCACAAACAAGCTTTCTGCCTAACAAGAGTTGTTTCTGCTTGTTTGGGTTTATTTACTCAAGAAAATGATCAGTCGGCTTCATGTTAAGCTCCTCACACTTCAGTCATGGCAACTATCCTTGATTTGTTACCAGAAGAAACTTAGCGCCACAACTGATGCCCATGGTGCACCACTTAGGGTAGTAGAAGCAAAGACTGAGCCAACTTGATAAATAGGAGATTGTTTTTTCATCAACAATAGCAGGACCATTAGGGAGTAAAGGAAATTGAATGAAATGGAAACAGCTTGATCCCCTGTCCTATTCTGGTTGCTTGAGCTGGCCCTGGATGGGTAGCCCATGCAAGTTCACGGCTATGCCTCTCAGTGTCCATATTTACAAGAATCATGCACTATATTCAATTTCTCATTCTCTAGAAAGTATGCAATGTATCCTAGTCATCTCAAATTCCACTGAGTGTCTGCCATGTGCCAAACTGTGCTAGGTACTGGGAATAAGAGCGAACAGGTATTGACTGTTTACATGTGCCAGGTACCAGTCCAACTACTTTGTGTGGATTAACTTGTAAATCTTAACCACCACTCTGGGAATTATAGACTATCATTATCTCCGTTTGCAGGTGAGGAAAATGAGGTATGTAGATTAATTTGTGGATAGTTAAGAAATGGAGGAGTCAAAATTAGAAACCATAAAAATTTATCATTATGCTCATCATTATGCTCTCTCCTTTCACAGGATCAATCTAGATTTCTCTGGAAAGCTCTGGCTGCTCTCCTGCGCCAGGGCAGGTTAACGACTTGGTCTGATCCTTCAATTCCCCTTTCAAACTTTAACATTCCAAGCTCCTGCACATAGTCTGTTTCCTATGATGATTTCATTATTCCGAAACAGACTGATATACGGGATAGCAAAAAATTCTGATCTAAATTTTCTTTCTTGTGGGCAAAGATGCTTTGATTAAACCTAAAAAACGTAGTTCCTTCTATCTTCAGTAACTGTCATGGTTCCATGTTAACAATGCATTGCATGCATTTTGCTTTCTGCTGTCATCACTCAATCCTTTGACATAATCATTTCCACTCTTGACCCCCTTATTTTTCTGACTTTTAACTGATAATCATAATAATTATTATAAGAATTGTTAACATTAACTAAATGTGCATTAGTTACCAAGAACACTGTTAAGCACTTTACATGCATAACTTCTTAATTCTTCACAATAACCCAATGAGGTAGGTTCAACTAACAGCCAGGTGTTATAGAGGAGGAAGTGTACAGTTTCAGGGATATTTGATAACTGGCTGAAAGTCACCAACCTAATAAGAGGTAGAACAATAATTAGAACCAAGATTGATTTAGCTCTGCTGTTTCAAAAAGGTAACTGTGAAAATATAAGTATGTTTTCAAAATGCTATTTCTATCTCCAATTTAAACATAATGCAAGTATTTCTGAGGGACTGTGGGTTACACATAAAACATCACAGTTAACTAACCCTGCATATATGTGTTCATATTTATAGGTTATTATGAGTTAGGTGTTATGATTCCTGTTTTTCTTATTTTTATTTTTTGCAACTTGGTGCTCAAGGTTAATTTTAATACTTAAATGTTTCAGCTGCTAGTTCTTCAATAACCTTCACGATTCCCTCTGTACTTTTGGTGACTGTACAGTAGGCACAGGGTAAACAATGGGATTTGTTTTCATTTCCACTCACAATCACAGAGTTTTGTATTTGCTTTAGAGACATCTCTCTCAAAATGAAAACTTTTATTTTTTCCTATTCAGATTGTTATTTCTAGCATATATTATATATAACATCTCATAATTTTTTTCCTGTGACAATATTTTTTGGCATTGACATTATTGTCCACTTGTCTTCCTCCCATACTTGGCTTTGAACTGCCTTAGACTGTCATTTTATTTTGTAGAGCTTGCTACTCATTTCTTTTTTTTAAGTTTTATTGAAGTGTAGTTGGTTTACAATGTTGTGTTAATTTCTGGTGTACAGCAAACAGTGATTCATTAATACATATATATGTATTCTTTTTCATATTCTTTTTTCATTATAGGTTATTACAAGGTATTGAATATAGTTCTTTATGCTATACAGTAGGACCTCGCTGTTTATCTATTTTATATATAGTAGTTGGTCATTATTCCTATTTTAAGGTGAGGAAACTGAGGCTCAGAGAGGCAAAGATGAAACAGCCAGAAAGTAGCAGTGACTGTATTCACAATTCTCAAAGCAAAGACAATTTTCCATGTGAGATACATGTGTAAAGAATATGTTTGAAAGGGGAATAAAAGTGAAGAGACTGTGGCTGTGGGGAGGCTGACTTTTGGGCTGGGGAGCGGTCAGGTAGGTTGGAGTAGACGAGACTAGAAAGGTAGGCTGGGGCCAAACCATGAAGAGCCCAGCCTGATCTGTTAAGGAATTAGGACTTCGCTTTGAAAGCAATGACTTGTCTAAGTCTGCACAACTGAGTTGGAGTCAAGTCTAAGTTTTCTGACTCCAAAGAGTATCAGAGGATATATCTTGCATTCTATACCATTGTCACTGCTCTGTTACACCATACACACCGACATTCACAGTTTATGAATCACATCTACAGCCCTTGTTTCATTCAATCCTCACATTCAAGTCTGGGAGAGAAGTATTACTTTTAACTCAATTTAAATATAAGAAACTAAAACTTGCTAATATGCTTCAATAAATCCACAGATATACAGTTAAAATGTGGCAGGTCCCACAATGAATCCCCAGGAATCTCACGGAAAGCGTGATGCTTTTTCACATCCAACTGCCTACTGGATAATCTATAAAATCTCTCCTTTAAACACAAAATGCAAACACATAATTTTCTCACCAAGTCCTGCTTCTCCTGTCATCATTTTCTGGGTAAATGTGCCACCCTCCAGCAAGTTATTCAAATCAAAAACCCTGAAGATATCTTAAAAGCCTAAACATTTGAAGTGTTCCACCTTCATCAGATTTAAAAGCACCAGCTATCAATTAAGTCACAAAAATGACTATCAAAACCCATATTATTTTTAATCTGTAATATCTCACATTCATAACTTGATCACTCCCTCCCTGTATTGATTACCAACAAAAGTTTGATAATTGATAGAACCTTGGACACGTGGAGTATGATGAGGTTTGGTCAGAGGCCAGAGAACTCTGTTCTGCATTGTTAACAGCATTATTGAGGCATGACTGACACAATAAACTGCATATCTTTCAAGGGTACAAGTTGATAACTTTTGACAAATATATATACAGCTATGAACTGATCACTGCAGTCAAGATAGGGAACATAGCCATCGCACACCCCCAAAATTCTTTCCTGTCCTTTGCTAGCTCCTCCACACATCCTCTCACCCATTCCCTGAACAATACCTGATCTCATTTCTGTCACTATGCATTAGTTTATCTTTCATCTAATTTTCTGTAAGTGAAATTATATATTTCCAACCAATAATCCCATACCATCCAAACTTTCAGTCATGTAAAAGAGTAACATATAGACATTTAAAAAAATACAAGGTTTCAGAAAGGTATTTCCCATTCATCCTTCCTGAATCAATTATTAAAAGATTTTTAACAGAAAAGAAGGCAAAAACTAAGAAAGAGAAAAAGATAATCATTAAGAAATAGGACCCAACATAGGAAAGAGATGAAGTAAATTTCCAGGATGATTATAAAAAGGCATTGTAGCATGACAGCTGCATGGCAGGCCCAGAAATTAACTAGTCCATTGAAGCCAGAGGACAGAAACATCACTTGAGAAATAACTTCAAGAAAAGAAATTTAATTGATCGATTATCTATCACGTTTTTATGGAGAAGAGATATACATTGCTCTAAGAGTGTTTGGAGCATTCCTGATAGATACCTTGATGACTAAGCAAAGAAACAAACAAGAAATATAAGTGAGAATTAACTTCCTGAAAAAAGAAATCTTATATGAGACAGAAACTACAATCAAAGTGATACAGGTGCAAAAATATTTATATATCAGACATAATAATTTGAAAACTGACTATTTAACCCAAAATTGTGTAGCTTTATTCAAATAGATGGTGAGTAAAAGAATGTTGGGTGGGTGATGGGTAAGTGTGGTGGTAAAAGATTGATAAACTCTGTGCATAGTATGGTGTCAAGAGAATATATTTATATCTATAAAAACTCAAAAAATAAAATATATATCATTTTAAATATGGAGGAATATACTGAAAGAAATTTAAAAAATTAATAGGTGAAAGTAGTTACCTTTGAAGGTGGGGGTCAGGGGTGGCAAGAATATATGGGATTGCTGTGTTGGTTAAAATCATTAAAATAATTTGACTTTAAAATGATGCACCTATATTAACTTAATAATAATAATCTCCAAAATATATAAGCAGGTCATACAACATAATAAGAAAAAAACAAACAACCCAATCCAAAAATGAGCAGAAGACCTAAACAAGCAATTCTCCAAGGAAGACATACAAATGATCAATAGGCACATGAAAAAATGCTCAATATCACTAATTATCAGAGAAACACAAATCAAAACTATGATGAGGTATCACCCCACACCAGTCAGAATGGCCATCATTCAAAAGTCCACAAATGACAAATGCTGGAGAGGATATGGAGAAAAGGGAACCCTCCTACACTGCTGGTGGGAATGCAGGTTGGTGCAGCCACTGTGGAAAACAGTATGGAGATTCCTCAAAAGACTAGGAATAGACTTACCATATGACCCAGTCATCCTGCTCCTGGGTGTATATCCAGAAGGAACCCTACTTCAAAACGACACCTGCACCCCAGTGTTCATAGCAGCTCTATTTACAATAGCCAAGACATGGAAACAGCCTAAATGTCCATCGACAGATGACTGGATAAAGAAGTGGTGGTATATTTATACAAAGGAATACTATTCAGCCATAAAAACCAACAACATAATGCCATTTGCAGCAACACGGATGTTCCTGGAAAATGTCATTCTAAGTGAAGTAAGTCAGAAAGTCAGAAAGAGAAAGAAAAATACCATATGAGGTCACTCATTTGTGAACTATAAAAAAAAAAAACATAAATACAAAACAGAAACAGACTCATAGACATAGAATACAAACTTGTGGTTGCCAAGGGGGTGGGGGGTGGGAAAGGACAGACTGGGATTTCAAAATTTGTAGATACTGACAGGCATATGCAGAATAGATAAACAAGATTATACTGTATAGCACAGGGAAATATATACAAGATCTTGTGGTAGCTCACAGCAAAAAAAATGTAACAATGAATATATGTATGTTCATGTATAACTGAAAAATTGTGCTCTAAACTGGAATTTGACACAACATTGGAAAATGACTAAACTCAATAAAAAATGTTAAAAAATAATAATACAATTAAATTGAATATATGAAAAGTATCAAGAATTTAGTGTAAGTAATTAACCATCAGTGTTTACAAAATATCAGCCCAGTTCAGTATTCCTATTACAATATATTAGCAAAACTGTCGGTAAGTGTTGGAGTTTTTAAAGTTGTTTTCTTATCTGTTTTTGACTCTTAAATAATTTGGAAATAAGGAGACCATCTCCAGGCTGAGTAAGAGTCATTTTAGTATCTGAGCCTGAGAATGCTAATCATTTGTTCCTCAGTGTTTTGCTTTTTAAAAATATTTTCTCACCTCAGTCACCATGGCTTTTAGGAGTTTACTCTTAGAAGACAGGAGGAAATGAATCCATGGATGTCACCAATGACTATATGATAACACTGAGATATATATAAGGCATAAAACTGATATCCTTAATTATCAATAGTGCATAGACCCTTCTACTGAGTTTCTGCTGTCACTGGCTTGATGTTAGAATATTATAGCGACCATGTTTGCCTTCTTTTTTAATAACTCTTTCCTTTCTAAGCATTTTATGCCCATTTTCTCAATGGCAATCACATCATTTTAACCTTTAACATCTACATAGGCCTTGCATAAGACTACTGTCTATTAAATTCTACAAGGTATAAATATGAGGTTCGACTCGGGTAGAAGATGCCCTCTTGGAAATGGTCTCCTTTATTCACAGGGGACTTGATTGGATTACAGATGTTGAGAGTAAAGGATAATATTCATATGGTCAAGTCTCTGCATTTTCTTTTTTTTTTTTTTTACATTTTTTTATTGAGTTATAGTCGTTTTGCAATGTTGTGTCAAATTCCAGTGTAGAGCACAATTTTTCAGTTATACATGAACATACATATATTCATTGTCACATTCTTTCTTGCTGTGAGCTACCACAAGATCTTGTATATATTTCCCTGTGCTATACAGTATAATCTTGTAATCTGGTCTCTGCATTTTCTGAAGTGGCTAGCTCTCCTTAGGTAACAAGGAGAAGAAAAGGAAACCTATTTCTCGGAGTTGATACAGTTGGGAAAGGTGAACTTAGTACTAGTAAAACTATAGTTATTTAATATTATTCGAAGCATGAATATTGAACAATTAGTATATGTAGTACAATGTGCTAATTGTCATTGAACACAAAAATGATCAGATGTCTTCCCACTTCCCTGGAACTTGAAGTGGAGCTGGCGAAATAGCTTTACTAAAATATAAATAGGATTTAAGGCCAAAATGCTGTAATTTATATAATAAACACAGAAGTGTTTTGAAGATGCAAATTAGGGGAGCACACTAAGCTACTGAGGGTATTTAGAGAGGTGGTCACAGAGGAATTAGTATGAGATTTGAACCTTGAAGGGAGAGGAGGTAGAAAAATTGGAACACATAAGAACAATCCAATGACAACACCAAATTAGCATGATTGGGGAACTAAGGAAGTCTATGATGTGTTCAGACCACAATAAGTATATTGTGATTTGTGTGTGTGTGCATGTGCATGTGTGTAGGTATGTTTGTGTAGGACACATGAAGAAAATACAATTGAAATATTGAAATGAAAGGCCTTTTTATTCCAAAGGGACAAGCTGAGATTCCACTTGTACTTGACTGGTAAAGAAATGACTGAGAAAGGCAAACTCATATTCTGATACCTCTAGGTATTAGATGCTATGATGTGTATCCTCAGATATTCCTAATAAGGCTGTACCCAGGGATGAGGACTAGAATCAGATTTTAGTTATTCCTGCACAGCACACTTGAGTCCAAGTGTATTAATTCCATCTGAGTGAAACTCTCTGAGATGATAAAGAGACACTTGATATTTATTCTTGTAATAAAAGGGCTTACTTTTTGTGTTTCATTCAGCTTGCTGGACGGGTGTTATATGACTCGTGTGCCTCAACTCAAAGTCAGGTGGACTTGGTGTAGGTCTGAGCTATCCTCATCATCACATGCTGGAATTAGCTAGACTGTGAAGCCTTCACCTTACTTCCCATTTTTTATCCTTCTTAACTTGTAGGTTATCCCACTGTTGGCTCCTTATTTGACTCTATGGTAATTCCAGGAAGTAGAAAAGGGCAATGGAGTGGAAACCTTCCATACGTTCTAAATCAAGAGCCTTGAGCTAGGGGAAGAGCAACGATAAGAAATGAAGGCAGCCACAACTGATTTTTTAGTCATAACAAGTTCTCATATTTCCTCCAACTTTGAGAATATCTATGGATACTTCAAGCTTGATTTATGGTGCATTTATAAATTTTTATTTAAAATTAATATAACATTTAACCACTGATAAATAATGGGTGGAGAATCATTAGCTTCCTTTAGACAATTTATTAGGACCCTATGTTTTACTTTATTGAATCTGATTTAACAAAACTTTTTCAGCACCTATTATGTGCCAAACATGAGGAATCCACAGATGAGCTTATATTGTGACAGATTGATAGACTTTATAAGACGATAGTAAGAACTATAATACTGGTCAGACTCTGGCAAATGCAGTTAGAGGCACAGTGTGTTATGGGAGCCCCGGGGGATGAATTTGGGAGTGAGAAATAATGGAAGGTGTCATGTCCCAGATTGGAGGATGGCTTGTGGGTAAATATATAAGTCCTGTCATCTCTGTTGCTTTATTACTCAGAGGTCTTATGTAATGAAAAATATAACAAGGTAAGTGGCAAAATATGGCTTTCTTATTTACTCTAGCAAGGTCTGAGAAGAATGAACAGGTCTGTTTCATAGAAAGAAGACTTCAAAAAAAAAAAAGGCTTACTGCCATCTTGATTCCCACCAAGGGGTCATGTCAGTTGACGGGTGCAGTTTGTAAGGCAGCCGCTATAAGAAGACATCTGTATGAAAGTCCAAAGGAACTTTCACTCTTCTTTTCAATTCCCTGTGAACCCAGAGGTAGGTTAGATATTTTTGGAACATGCCACAGGCAGCCAGACAGTTTGGGGATTTCATTTGAGCCTATCTCTGTTCTGAAATAATGAAAGAAGCTCCAAGAAATTGTACCTGTCAAATCTGTCAGGGACTAAAAGCAAGAGGAGATCATTTTGACAGTTTTCAGCAGCCATTCTGCTGATCATCCATGTTACTATCGCACTGTGTTCCTGGGGAAGTGATGGGTGAGCAGTGAATTATGTGTTTCAGAATTAACTCAAAAGGATCGCTCAGATGTATTTGTTGCATTTTGACAAGTTTGGAAAAGCTGACTTTATATCCTAGTAGGGCTTGTATTGAGAGAGAGATGAAGAGAGAGAGAGACTGACTGAATATATGTTGGATATGTATAGAGTAGACAATATGATCAAATTCTGGTCTCATTTCTCAGTTCTTGTTTTCTTGCTGTGGGTTTTGCTCACAAATAGAAATGAGCTTCCTGACACCCACGTGCAGTTGGGATGCATTGCATCTCTCATTTCCAACTTCACTGCAGGGAAAACAAACAAACAAGTAAAATGAAGCAAATATAACAGGTCAAAAAACAAGCATCTATATCTAGACAAGGGAGGGAGTGTTGGCAATAAAAGAAGACATTGGCTGTTTTGAAATAGGTTTGCTTGGGGAACTTACTGGATTACTCTGAGTGTTAAATTATACATTTATTGGGCAGAAGTTTATCTGAGTGTTTTCTAATCCAGCTCTTTGTCTTATGGTAGGATCGACTCATTATCCTCTTTCAAAGATTTTTATATGATCTAAGGTTTAAACTCTAAAGGCATTGTGGCATTGTGGTAAGAGTTTAATCTAGAACTAAGAATTTCAGATTTGGGATTACCATTAGTCTCTTGAATGGAGTGTCAGAGAAAAGTGTTAGATTTAAATCAGAAGACCTAGAATGAGTTTAAGATTCTATTCTCCCACTTTCTAGCTCTGTATTTTTGGACGAGCCACTTATATTTTCTGAGCTCCAGTTTCTTCATCTGAAAAATGGAGTAATAAGAGATAGACTGTATTACAGGGCTGTTTTCAGGAGTAGCAAGTGAGATAATATTTTAAATTATTTTGAAATCTTTAAAGAACTGTGACAAATGTCAGGTATTATTAAAGGCAGTAATAATGATTGATATATTTTTATTGTGCTAAAATGTACATAATTTAAATTTAGCAGATTAGCCATTTTGAATATACAGTTCAGTGACATTAAGTACATTCACATTGTCCTGAAATCATAATCATTATCTCCAGAACTTTTCATCATCTCAAACTGAGACTCCACATCCATTAAACAACAGCTTCCCATCCCTCACCCCGACACCAGCCCCTGATAACCACTGTTTTTTCTGTTTCTGTGAATTTAACTACTTGAGATACCTCATAGAAATGGAATCATACAATATTTGTCTTTTGTGTCTGATTTACTTCATTTAGCATACTGATAATGCCCTGTATTGGTGAGGATGTTGAGAACTGAAAGCTCTCACACACTAAGAAGGAATATGACATGGTACAACCACTTTGGGAAACAGTTTGCCAGTTTCCTTAAAAATTTAAACACATGTCTATTATATAAGGCAGCCATTCCACTCTCAGGTATTTGCCCAAGAGAAATGAATTCATAAGTCTACATAAGAACTTGTATACAAATATTTATTTATACCAGCTTTGTTTGTATTTGACCTAAACAGGAAGCAACCAAAATGCCCTTCAACACACAACAAACTGGAAGAATCTCAATGCAAGTACATAGAGTGAAAGATACCAAAAAACATTCCTTTGAATCTACTTATATAAAATTCCTGAAAATGGAAACTAATTGACAGTGACAAAATCAGAACAGTGATTGCCTGTGAATGGGGGCAGGAAAGGTGGACATGATGTTTACAATGGGGCATGAGGGAACTTTTGGCAGTGATCATTTGTTCATTATCTTGATTATGATGATGGCTCATGTGTATGTACACATATGTCAGAACTATCAAATTGTGTGACATATATGTGAAGTTTATTGTATGTCAATTATAATTCCATAAATATGTTAGAATTAAATTAAAAATACTACTGGAATTGATTACTGAACAGTTTTCAGATTACCTAGTAAATAGGGAGGCTCCCACTGTTCTACTTAAGTGACTAATAATTGCACTTGACATTGATAGTGCCAATGAACTAGTGTAGATGTGCTTGAATTTTTGTAGATATGTTATAAACTGAGTTTATATTACAGAAAACAATAAGCCATAGCCTTTAAAAATGGCCTATTCACTAATATGTAATTAATAAAGCTTTTGGAAATAGTCTTGATTTCCCCAAATTACAACAGTGACGTAAAAAGCACTGTGCTGTTTATTCTGCAAATCATATGCAATATTTCACCTGTTCCCTGAGCTCTATATACAATTTGTATTAAAGATAATGTAAGCCAGCCTTCTAAGTTCTGATTACTGCAACTAAAACAGCCTAACTAATGACACGCTAACCTCCATTTTACCACCATGCCCTTGGGAGGAGGCTGGTTGAAAATAAAGACTGCTTTCCAATTGCTCAACCAGCAACTCAAGAAATGAAAGGTTTCCATATTTGCCACTAGAAACTAGCTTTTTGGGGCCTACGTTAGCACTGATTTAATCTTTGTTCCACTCCAGTTAGCCATTAGCAAGTGCATAAACCATGTTTCTTGGAAATTAGCTTTCTCTCTTTTATTCAAATTACAGAGCAGGCCGGCCCTATGAGTAGAACTACATTTGGCACCTTAACCTCAGAAAGTCATAAAAACAGGTCAAATGCTACCTAAGAGGGCTGGTACGTGGACATGAAAGCCTATATGTAGGAAAGAAAAAAAAAGTGGTCGAGTTGGTGCCCAAAAGAGCCTTGCAATTTCCTATTTCTCTGTCAACTTTTATTGAAAGTGATCAGCTCTAATTTCTCAGTGATCAAGGCAAATTTTCACTGAGAACTTTTCTTTAGTGTTTTGACTTAAATACATATAAATGCTATAGTGATGATAGGAGAAGGGAAATACGGTAGCACAGAGGAGAAAGCAAAAATAATTTCATATGGAAATACAATGAGGGTGGTTATGCTTAATGGTGGATAGAATCCTTAAAGAAATGCCATTTGATCTATCTCCATTATTGAAGGGTGGATAGATTTCAACAAGCAGAAGTGGGAAGATTACAGGAGTGGTGGTAGGAAGACAGAATGGTGAGGATGTTTACAATCAGATTAATGAGTTTTTAAAATTATTTCTCAAAAATGAAGAGTTAAAATTTTGGATTCGGGCATTCATAAAAGTCCTTAAAAAGTTTAGTTGTGTCACATGGGAGAAGGGTTGAGTGAGAGATAATCTTCACTCCTTAGCCAGCTGCGAGACTTATATGTTCAATTCCCTTTTCCTGGAATATCTGTCTCTCTTTTCTTCTGTTTCTGACACTGTGAATACATCATGCTCATAGACTACAGATATAAAACATAATGTTTTAAAAGCATGGTATAATAGAAATATTTTGCTTCCATATACTATTTTATGTAAATCTAAAATCTATCATGATGACTATTTTCAAAATGACATGATATTCCTATAGATAAATTTTGGTTTATTTATGCCATCCCCCTTATTAAAATCCATAACACATGTGAATATATATTTGAGAATGTATATTTAAAGGAGCAATTAGAGGATTCCTAAACTGTGGTTTCATTCATCTTCAAATATAAAGCTGATTGCTGATTAATATAAACAATGTCCTCTGACTCGAATTCATATGTTAGACAATGAGTGAAAGAATGAGCAAATCAGACCTCAGAGGACAAAAGCTATGCTTTTTCCAGTAGAGATCACTTGAGAAAGTAGCTTTCTTCAATTATCGAGAGAATAGCTTACAGTCTACCTAGGAGCTTAGAGATTTCATGAAAAACTTTCAGATACAAGGCCTTTGAACATATTAGAGTTCTCTTCACTTCTGTGGTCCTGCTCTGGGCCAGACAAATATCTGTGTTTTGGAAGTACATGGTATTGGTCCACAGATTAATAGGTTAATGTCTGAGTTCCAGTATCAGAGTTGTTTTTTTCTCATCCTATAACCTTGAGTGAGTTATGTACAATTTCTTGCTTTCATTTCCACATGAAAGAAAACTGAGAAGGTCAGAGTTAGTGTTACATAAGGGCCCTCTGAGTGTCAATGTATATTTACATCCACTATTTAACATGTGACCAAGTAAACATGTGACATTCTGAGGTTCACCCATAATTGATCACTCAGTAATACTTTTGATTAGAATATCAGTTATATTTAAGGTTCAAATTGAACTCCAGAGGCAATATAGTGAAGTAGACTACATCCAGGATACTTGAAGGCAAATCTCAGTTCCACCACTTCCTAGCCATATGACTTTGCAAAAGGCACTCCACCTTCTTTAGTTCAGATAATAGTATTTCCTCCACAGGGTTTTTGTAAGGAATATATGAGCCCATATATGTATTTATGTGTATATATGTATTTATGTATATGCATATATATGTATATATGTTATGCTAGTGTTATCTATTATTATTTCTGTGTGTGAAAGTTGGAATTAAAGGACATGACTTGTAGTCATAACTCTGATATTTACTATTAGGAAGGCCTTAGGTGTGTTCCTTCCCTTCTCTGGGTCTGTGTCTTCATCTATAAAGTGGATGAAGGGGAGAACCAGAGGTTTTCTAACTTTATTTTCACAGGTTGGTTATATTGTCTATTAGACATAAAACTTGTCATTATTTCATATTACTCCTCAATTCTTCGCGTACCAAGCTATTTTTTTTTAAATCCTCAAACTCCATTTTACATTATTTTTTTTTACTAAAAGGATGAATCATAAGAAAATGTTATTTTGTGGAAAATTGTTTCTGCTCTGTGGTTTAACGTTGAAAAAGATGCCTGTGTCTGCTGAGATAGGAATTACCAAAGATCACTGAGTTTGATGGACCTAGTTTTCACTAAACCTTGTGTCAACTTCATAAAGTACATTCTCACCCGGTGGCCCTCCTCCATCCTTGTGTGACGGCTTTTTCCTTGGCTCACCTTACACTTCTTGAACATTTCCACTTATTACTTCCCAGGCATTTTTGAAACCTTCAGTGTAAATGAAGTTGCTTTTTGTTTGTTTGTTTTTCCCCCTTCAGCTTATAATTTTTCTTAGTTCCATCCTTATTTATTTGTGAGAACCACAGTCCTCCTAGCAAAAGAAAAGGAACTTAAATTGGGCAGAAATTATATAGTTGTTCAAAAGGTGTCTTTGTGATTTGAAAAGCTTCTTAAGCATCATGTTATATATTAAGAAAATCAGTAAAGAAAAGTGACAGGGGGTAAGTTACACATCAATGGAAAAAATAACTTTGCCATCAATAGACTGACTTACCAGCTTATCAGGCTCTCTTATGAAATATGGTTTTTGAATAGAGAAGTAGAGATGGAACCAAAAATTACACTTTAGGAGGAGAACTTGTATTATCTAACTAAGACTATATACTCACTGTGGCTAGTAAAACCAGTATTTAGAGCATAGGCTTTGGTAAAAGAGACGTGGGTTCAAACTTCAGCTCAACAAATTACTAGAGCTGTATTGCTTTGAGTAACGTGCAATCTCTCTGAGTCTCAACTATCTCCAGAATGTCAGGATTAAATTAACAGCTACCTCATAAATCATTGTGCGGATTAGGTAAGGTAATTATGATTATTACATGCTACTTAGTAAGATGAAAGAGCTCGTTTTGCTTATTTTTTAATTTTTATTTTTTGTGTTTAATGAAGATTCACAA